>NW_015170917.1:194592-235231 GCF_001447785.1 Gekko japonicus | reverse complement strand
ATTCCATGACACCAATTTGTAATCCATTGTGCTTTTTGTTTTAAAGTTCTCCAAAGTCGTCTAAATTGTCCGACTTAAATTTATAATAATCTTCCGTTGATCTGATCAAAATCCTCCCTCCTTTGTAAGTGAAGGATAGTCCTTGTGGTATCTCCCATCTAAATCTAATATTCATAGTCTTCAGCTTGTCGGCCAGTGGTTTAAACCTTTTTCTATCTTGTAGTATTGTCCTCGGGAGTTCTCTCATCACCATTATCTTCTTCCCTTCCATCTCGAATGGAACATTAAACTGTTTCTTGAACACATCTTCTGTTGTTGTTCTTGTTACAAATTGCACAATGACATCTCTTGGTAGGTTCTTCTTTTCCGCTATTCTGGAGTTCACCCTATAGATTAAATCAAATTCTGAGTCAATTGACCCATCATCTTCTCCCAAAAATAGTGTGATTGCTTTCATCATTTCCATTCTAATATCTTCTTTTTCTTTTTCTGCAATACCCCTAAATCTTAGATGGGTTTGCATTCGCCTGAACTCCGTCATAGTTTCAGATCTTCTAGCTTGCTGTGCCAAGGAATCATGTTTTTTTTCCACTTCTTGTATCTTTTCTTCCATTTCTGTGGTTTTGGTCGCCGTTGTTTGAACTTCTTTCTTGACTGCTTCAACTTCTTGCTTGATTGAAGTTGTTTCTGTTGTCACCAGGTCTTTTATTGCGGCTATGTTTTTTTCCTGGACTTCTTCCAATCGCTTCAGGTGTATTTGGGTTTGCTTTTCCATTTGTGCTTCCAGTTGTTTGACTATCTGGGTCTCTAGTTGTTTTTGTATCTGCTCTCCCATGTTCTGTATTGCTTCTGTCATCCTCTTCTCCATCACTTCCATGGCAGACTGCCATTCTTTCCTCTCCTTTGACATCCTCGGAGTTGATGCAGAGCCTATTCTTGGTCTTACAACTGGAGTAGTCTTTACTGCTGGGTCTGAGTCTGCTCTGTTTTTTCTTCTTCTGGTCTCCGTTTTGGCGGTACTGCTGCACTACACGCAGTTAAAAATGAACAGTCATATTCAAGATAGATAGTGCAGATTAACACAATCCTTCAGTTTCGCATCTTTAAGACCCGCAGAAAGCTGTTTAAAAAGCAATTAAAGTTGAAGTCCTCCTCAAAATGTCGGGCGCAACTTCTCGCTGGTTTTTTGTGGTAGAGTAGGTCAGTTTCACTTCCGCCCTTCCCGTCTGTGCGCATATACTCACATCCGGTATTTCACTTTTATAGGTCCGATCTCCTTCCTTTTATTACTGGCTCGTCTAGGAATTCAACTTCCTCTTTGTTTAGATCGGAACCCTTTCTCCGCAACACCAGCCTCCCTCTTCCCGCGATAGACTTCGTCAGTTTCGGTTTTCAGCTGCGCGCTTATCTCTTCTACCACCACAGGAATGATCAACAATAAAGTTTTTCTCACATTAAAAGCCTTCAATCAATTCGTATTTTGTCCGGAATCGAATCGCTGGGATTATTAATCGATTATCCGCTTATCCGTGTGTTTCAAATTAGTTCATAGCTTAGTTCAGGTAAGCAGTACGTTTTTGTTATCTATCACGATCAAATCAGCTTATGCATTGCTTCTTTTCACTTACAAGTAGTTTCCCATCTTCAAGAAGTCGGCTGACGGCGAATTTATGCCGGATACCCGGCTCGAACGGCCCCTGGAGAGATGCTCGGCAATTACCCTCTTCGCGGGAGGAGATCAAAGCTCGATTCAGCTTCTTCCGAAGCTCAATCTTGCCAGTCTCACACTCCCTCTTGGGCGCTGCTGCCTGCTTGTCCCCCCCCCTCTGGGGAGCGATGCGTTGGGTTGAAAACAGCCCAAACTGTCAGAAGGGGCCGTCGTCCGCTTCGCACAGATCGCGGAACGCGTCAATGCACCATCTTAGCTCAACCGGCATGAGAGTAAGCTATGATTTTTGATGCATTCTGTTGTCACAGATTTTCCTGGAAGCATAAGGGCAATACACATGCTCAGCTCTTGCTTTTGGCAGTTTTGGGGCACACGAAATACAAGGGAATCACTATTAACTCTGGTTTTTTTCCCAAGAATGGAGTAGGTCAGTGGTGGCGAACCTATGGCACGGGTGCCAGAGGTGGCACTCAGAGCCCTCTCTGTGGGCACGCGTACCATCGACCCAGCCAGGCCCAGACCATCATTAAAGTGTTGAATTCTCTGCCAAATAATTTTAAGTAAATGAAAGCATTTGGGATTGCTTTCCTTACTTTGTTTGGATCATCTTAAGTTAATGTATGAGTTGTTTTTTCTAAAGTAAAACCTCAGTATTCAGGTTAAATTGCCATGTTGGCACTTTGCAATAAATAAGTGGGTTTTGGGTCACAGTTTGGGCACTCGGTCTCTAAAAGGCTCGCCATCACTGGAGTAGGTCTTTAATCTAGTAGTGGACCTGCATTGATTCTCTACTCCCTCCTATTCTTCGTGTTCTATGTCCACATATGCAGAACAGAAATTACGAACAGATATCCATAGCTGGGAAAGTAATATAGGGGGATGAAAATCAACAGAAAAATTATGATATTTGGAAAACAGTTTGAAAACTATTGAACATGGCTGAAGTTGGAAATGGATCTGATATAGCATATATATTGAAAATTATTTATTTCTTACATTTTATCCTGTCTTCCCTGAACACGTTCAGGGTGGCATACATGGCTCCCTATTCCTCCACTTTATCCTCACAACAACTCTGTGAAATAGGTAAGGCTGAGAATATCTGACTCTAACAGCACAATCCTAAAGGGGGCAGAATTGGCACAGGGAGCTGCCCAACCCCTTTGCTGGTGTAACTTGGAGTTATGCCAGTGTAAGGAATGTTTACACTGGTGCAGGGCATGAGTGGTGCTCCTCTCCTCAGTTCCACTGATATAGCTGTGCTGCAGCTGCAAGCTGGTGGAGAGATGACACAAACTCTTGCTCCAGCATCAATGTGGGATTTCTGGAGGGCATGGCAACAGTTAGGTGGCTCCCTAAGTGTTTCCAGTGTGGGAAAGCCCCCAAGAACAGACACAAAGATACACCAGCAAAGCCATAGTCCATTGGTGGCCATGGTAACTCCAGATTCACTCCCCTCCCCCAGCTGTGGCCATGCCCATGGGAACCCAAGAAGTTCAGGATACCAATTAAGTGTGCACCCAATCAGCACCTCCCCAGTGCCAGCCGTGCTCCTCCTCAGCACCCAATCACCCCCCCTACAAATGGTTCCAAGAGGTTGCCCCACAACTCCAGAGGTAGGGACCATGGCATGGCATACTGTTTCACAGCTCCCTGTCATGTGGACTTAGAGTGAGCACACATGCACCTTGGTGGCAGGCAAAACACAGACAGGGCACTTAGCACCATTGGGCAAGCACTTCATGGGAATAGCCAACAACAGTGACAATGAGCTGCAGTGGACATGGTATCTCCAGCTCCTGAACCCGGAAGCTGGGGGGGGGGGTGAGCTGAAATCTCCCAGATGCACATGGACCCCATGCACCAGGTGGGTAGGTGTGTTAGGGCTTGCCCAAAGCAGCTGCCTGCTTGCCCTGCCAGTTGGCAGCACTCACCCTGCACAAAATGTAGTGGTGGGTGGAGAGCCCCACCAACCTAAGTGCTGCATGATCCCACATGTTAACCAAACCCTTCCCTTGCAGATGCAGAATGCCCTGATGCTGCTGACAAAGTGCATCTCCTTATACACGGAGGTACTGGCAGGACAGTGTCTCAGGTGGAAGGTCTGGATTTTGCCACCTGGAGGAGTCTGCCTTGTGGCATCAGAGTGTGACATGGGGAGGGCAGATTGCCTCATGGTGGCCCCTGTGGGACTGTGAAATGCCCTACAAGCTGCCAACAAGGAACATAGACAGCTGCTCCACTCTGTGTTTCCTCTGTATGCAGGTGCTGATCCGACAGGGACAGCTGTCACCCCAACCACAGAGTCAAAACTCCACCATGTACCCTCTCTGCAGCAAAAGCTGGCCCTCAGGAGTGAGCAGACACTTCCAGCCCCCTGGCCCTTTCCTCCCCAAGCCCATTGGGAAGGTGCCCCTAGTGCCAAAGAACCAAATAGGATTATGCTTGGAAACAACGCAATCCCACCCTAACCACTCTGTTCTCCCTGGTTCCCTTCAATAAAGCTTGACTATAGTGTGCGTCTTAGGTGTTGGTGTTTGTTGCAAACTATGGGAGAAGGGAACATATGGGGAGTGCTGTGCAAGCCACATGAGTCTTGTGGATACAAAAGTGTGGGGGCATTCTGACAATGTTTCCACAGCAGCGGACACAGATGGGTGGGAGGGAAAGGCTATGGGCCAGGCCACCGTTCCCCCAGCTAAATGCACATACTGCACAGCCAAAAATTGCAGAGCCACCCGACTAACCCTCTTGAAACAGGTGGGGGGTGGCCTGGGAGCAGATGTCCTGGCATGACAAGGATCTGACATGAGAATGCCCTGGGTGGTCTCTAATGGAATGGTCCTAGCTATGGTCCTTGGCCAAAGGGGGCTGGCATGGGCTGGTGACCCATCCAGAAACCGTTGTGCAAACGACACTGTCAGCTTCCAGGGCTACCACTGCAGTGAGGCTTGGCAGGTAGCAATCTGTGCTGCCGAGCAGAGATGGTCAGTTTCACAGGGCAGTCCCCTATGAAGGCATACTATTTATTTATTGATTGATTGATTTGACTTTTACCCCACCCTCTCTGCCAAGGCGGGTTCAGGGCGGCTCCCATAAAACTAATAAAACAATATACATATTATAAAATTACAGATACATCAATTAAAAGCATTACTATCGATGGAGATACAAAACAGTAAAGGGCAATTAATATCGATGGCAATACAAAACAGTAAAGTGCCATTGGAGACACATTCAGTGGTGCCACCACGCTAGGTCACTTCTGGGTCTGAGTCCACACAGGGCGCAGCTGGTAAGGTGCCTCTCCTATCGGAATGCCTGCCTAAAAAGCTCCGTTTTCATGACCCTGCGGAGCTGTGGAAGGTCCTGCAGGGCCCTGATCTCGCTAGGGAGCTGATTCCAATAGGACGGAGATGCCAGAGAGAATGCCCTGGTCCTTGTCGATGTCAACCTTGTGGCCTTCGGACCACGGAGGGCCAGGCAGTGACATCCCAGCCCATGCCTCCTGGCAATCTGGGCAAGGGGGTGCATATAGATGTTAAATATCATTGGGGAGAGCACGGCCCCTTGAGGCACCCCACATACTAGTGGGTGCCTTTGGGACTGCTGTTCCCCAATAGCCACCCTTTGTCCCCAACCTTGGAGAAAGGAGACAAGCCATTGCATGGCAAGCCCCTGAATTCACATGTCGGCAAGGCAGTGGGCAAGTAGCTGTGGTCGACTGTATCGAATGCTGCTGACAGGTCTAACAACAGCAGCACTGCCATCCCACCCCGATCCAGGTGCCTCTGGAGGCAGACGCCGGACTGGAAAGGATCTAGCATGGAAGCTTCATCCATAAAGCTCTGCAACTGTATTACCACCGCCCACTCAATTTGCCCAGATAAGGCAAATTGGAAACAGGCCGATAATTAGCCAATTCAGCTGAATCCAGAGATGGTTTTTTAAGGAGAGGACGGACCATCGCTTCCTTGAGAGCACCCAGGAAAAACAGGTTGCTTACCTGTAACTGTATCTTCAAGTGGTCATCTGTGCATTCACACCCATGGGATCTAGTGTGCACGCGCTGGATCGATCGGCATTGTAGCAAGCTCTTTAACAAATTTTCATGCCCAGTCCCTCGGGTATGCGCAGGAACCCCACCGCGTATGCCCAGAGGGGTGAGCGTGGACATCCCACCAGTTACTTTGAACCGCCGCAAATCAACCCCTATTGAAAATGTAGAAGCTGACAGTAGCGGGGAAGGAGGGCGGGTGGTGTGAATGCACAGATGACCACTCGAAGATCATCAGTTACAGGTAAGCAACCTGTTTATCTTCGATGTGGTCTCTGTGCTTCACACCCATGGGAGATTAGCGAGCAGTGGCCTACCTGGAGGAGGGTGCTGCCAGGTCCTTACTGCGTCGCCGAAGATAGAATGTGATGTCCCATGTTGGTATTAGAGTTCTTATGGACATCCAGGGCATAATGCCTCATGAAGGTGTTAGGCGTGGCCCAGGTAGCAGCCTTGCAGATGTCCGTCAGGGGTACTTCCTGGAGGAAGGCAGTGGAAGCTGCAACAGCCTGCGTTGAATGGGTCTTGATGGGGCCAGGCAACGGCTGCTTTGCAATCAAGTAGCAGAGGTGGTTGAGACCCGCAATCCACTTTGAGAGGCGTTGAGCTGTGATGCGAGTCCCCATATGAGATGAAAAGGTACAGAAGGCCTGAGGACCAGGGAAGAAGGAGACCGTCTCCAAGCAATTGTGAGTCCCTGCCGCCTCGACTGCAGAACAGGGGACATTTTTTGTTGGCTCTGGTGGCGAAAACATCGACTTGGGGAGATCCCCACCTGCAGAAGAGCGGGAAAAGATAGGACGGGTTCATCTCCCACTAGAGAAGACTGAGCCTTGCTTGACTTAAATGATCTGCCTGCACATTCAGGTGACCTGGGATGTGTGTGGCTACCAAAAAGAGGTTGTGAGCGATGCAAAAGTCCCATAACTGAATGGCGAGGTTGCAGAGACGTGGGGAGACTGTGCCTCCTTGTTTGTTTATATAACTGAGCGCAGTGGTATTGTCCGTGAGGACCGTAATACATTTCCCTTTGATTATTGGTAGGACACTTGTGACCGCAAACTGAATTGCAAGCAGTTCCAGGAAGTTTATGTGTCGACCTTGCTCGTGGGTGTTCCACTTGCCCCCGACGCACAGACCCATCATGTGTGCACCCTATTTTGCGGACTTGTGCTCCTTACTCGACTTGCCGCCTTTAGGGACTTAGAGGAGCCCTTTTTTGTGGACTTGTGCTCCTTACTCGACTTGGTCCTCTTCTTCACCTGAGTAGAAGCGGAGGATTGTGCCTTCAATGCAGGTGGCTTCGATGTTGGTTGGTCGATGTTAGAGGAGGGCCTCGATGCCGGAGCCGTCGATGTCGATGGTCTCTTGGACTCCATTACTGAGGGAGGATGTAACGCCGACTCAAGTAGCGCCACTTTAAGGCGTGCAGCTCATTTTTTTCGTGTCTGGTTCGAAAACCTAGCACAGTGCCGACAAGACTCAGGTTGGTGAGACTCCCCCAAACAAAAAATACAGAGGGTGTGGCGATCAGGTGGAGCGAATTTACTGCCGCAACCCTTGCAGCGGTTGAAAAAGCCCCACTTCTTCTCCATAAAATTTAAAAAACGGAGAAGAAAGAAGGGGTTTTTTTGGGGGGGAAGCCCGAATGCAAAACTGAGGTAAACCGGCAACTTCCCCCTCAACAGAAAAACATTTTTTTTATTTTTTAAAGAACAAACGAAGAAAGACTAAGAAAAAAGAAGAAAACTGAGGAAAAAATCCGAAGAGTCATGAGGCAAATAGCCAAAGAACCGATCAGACCGACGAAGAAAAGGTCTTTCCAACACGGCGGTAAGAAAGGAACTGGCGGGATGTCCGCGCCCACCCCTCTGGGCATGCGTGGTGGGGTTCCTGTGCATACCCGAGGTCTGGGCACGAAAATCCATTAAGAGCTTGCTACAATGCCGATCTATCCAGTGCGTGCGCACTAGATCCCATGGGTGTGAAGCACAGAGACCACGTCGAAGATCAGCCCCTCAGAGAGGGACTTGTTGATAATATCCCTGAGAGCACCTCAAAACCCCTTGCTGCCAGCTTTAATTAGCCAGGAGGGGCTCGGGTCAAGGCTGCATGTGGTTGGGCGTACAGTTGAGATCAATCTGTCAACTTCCTCTAGGCTGAGTGGACTGAAATAATCCAGAATGGGACCAGAAGACATGCTTGGAGCCTCGAGTTCGCTCACAGTCTCAACTGTGGCAGGGAGGTCACAGCAGAGCGACAAGACTTTATCTGCAAAATAGCTCGCAAACGCCTCACAGCCAATATCCAATTCTATAGTGTTTTGTCTGCCCTGCGGCAGAACCATTAAGGACCAAATTGTTCTACACAATTGTGCTGGGCATGAGCTAGCAGACGCAATTGTGGCTGCGTAGAACTCCCTCTTCGCAACTTTGACTGCCACCTCATAGGATCTCATTTCCCCCCCCAATTTATTATTTTTATTTTCATATATAAACAAACAGGCAACACTGCAATTATTAACCATATATCAACAAGATACAACATTACATAACTATAGGAGAACATTTTTAAACAAGAAATCGTTTCTTTTACGTAACTAAAAGGTTGGAGTTAAAAAAATACAGAAATATATCATGTGATAATTTTAAAATATAACAATTTTTCATAATAGGGATTTTTTGGTACAATGCCACTATTTGCCAGATATTCTAATATAGGGTACCAAGTCGCTTGGAATAGTTTTTGTTTACTTGCTGTGTTTTCCTCAAAGGTGTTCTTAGAAATTAGACTGAGTACAAAGTATTCCCGAAATTTATTTTGCCAGCAATATAAAGATGGAGCATCTTTTGTTTTCCAAAATTGCGCGATGGAGATCCTGGCAATTGCAATCAATATTGCAGTCTGTGTCCTTGTACTTTTTCTCTCCAAGTCTATCAATCCTAGTTCTAATACAACTGACTCTAGTGTAGCAGGTAGTTGAATATCATTAATAATCACAATTTGCCTTAATATCTCTTTCCAGAAATCCTGAATTAGCGGGTAATACCACCAACAAAGTGGTGGTAAAGTTACCCAACAGTCCACATTGTTTCCAACACATAGACGAAATAGCCGGGTTCATTTTGTGAAGCCTAGCTGGTGTTAGGTACCATCTATGCAAAATTTTAAACGTATTAAACCTAATACTAAATACTGGAGACCTGTTATTTGGTAATGACCATATTGTTTGCCAAGTGTCTTTGGACAGAGCCTGTGTACAGTCCAAATGCCATTGATTTTGACTTCTCAGCCAGGCAGTGTTTTTTATTGTGCATAAAAGTTTGTATATTTTCGAAATTAGGCCTTTTGAACCACCATTTTTTAGAATCTTTTCAAATTCTGTTAATGGAGATATAAAAACCTGTTTATTCATACAATTTTGCAGCATATTATTTAGTTGTAAATACCTGAACCATGGTATTTGTTCGCCAAGTTTGTTCTCAATTTCTGCTTTACTCAATATTTATGTATAAAATCGTTAAGGTAATAAAAACCTGCCAATTTCCATTTTTTAAACATCTGATGTTCTTTTCCAGGTAGAAACCAATTTTGGCCAGTATATACTGAAAAACGGGAGATTTCAGGTAAGATCTTGAACCTATACTTATTCTAAATTGTTAAAGAGGCTTTCAGAAATTCATTTTGCAATAACATATCTCTTCTGTTTCTAGCATCACTCCAATACAGTTCTGGCAATGAAAAAATCTTACACTCCGCTTCTTGTATCTGCTGCCAATGGAGTTTGTCTTGTGTTCTTAGAAGTCTGGTTATATTAGAAAGTATAGCTGCTTTATGATATAAATTTAAGTCAGGGAAATCTAAACCACCGTCTTTTGCTTTTCTTCTTAAAGTACTGAATTTTATTCTGGGTTTTTTATATCCCCAGAAAAAATCAACCAAATATTTTTGCCATTTATCTAGTACTTTAATATCTATGTGAATAGGTAAAGCCCTAAATAAAAATAAAAACTTGGGTAGAACAAAACTTTTAATAATATTGGTATCTGCCCAAGTAAAATTTTGTTTTCTCCATTGTTCAATTTTTTTGTGTGTATTCTTAACCACCTCCAAAAAATTATATTTTAATAAATCCTTTAAATCATTAGGGATAAGTATCCCTAAACATCTCCAGCACTCACTTGTCCACTTATATGGAAAAGTTGATTGTAAATAAGACTTTAACGCTTTTTCAATATATAATGGAATTATTTTTGATTTATTGATATTTACTTTTAGACCTGTTATAACTTGCAGTTCTGTGAAAATCTTTTGTAAGGCCTCTAATGATTTATTTGGGTTAGAAATAAAAATCAATAAGTCATCTGTATACATACTTATGAGATGTTCTTGGCCTCCAATATGTATCCCTGTAATTTCTGGGCACGACCTTATAGCATCTGCCAGAGGCTCAATAGCTATGGCGAATAATAAGGGCGACAGGGGACAACCCTGTCACGTGCCTCTGTTCATTTTAATGGTTCTACTCATGTTGTTTTCCACTCGAATTTTGGCAGTAGGATCATTATAGATGGAGCTAATAGCATTGAGAAATTGTTTTCCAAAACCCATGTGATATAATAATAGTTTTAAATAATCTATACTGACACTATCAAAAGCTTTCTCTAAATCTACAGTAAATAATATTGCCTCTTGTTTATAATTTTTACAATGAGAAATAATATGTAGAGTTCTATGAATATTATCCATCATAGAGCGATTAGGGATAAACCCAGTTTGATCGGGGTTTATATAGTCGGAAATAAATTTTTGTAATCTTTTAACTAGAATAGTAGATAGAATTTTAGAGTCGCAATTTAAAAGTGCTATTGGTCTATATGACTCAGGCTTACTTAAATCTTTATCTTCCTTGGGAATGTTGGTAATTATGGCTTCTCCCCAGGAGGGTGGTTTTTCTCCAGTGTTTAAAACAGTGTTACATATTTTGGATAGTGGGCCTATTAAGTTTTGTACAAAGGCTTTATAAAATTCTGGGGTAAAACCATCTCTTCCTGGGGCTGTATTAGGCTTAAGATGTTTAATAGCTTCTTGTACTTCTTTTTCTGTGGTATCTTGGTCTAAAAACAATTTATGTGCTTCAGATAAAGTTTTAGTAATACCATTTAAAAAAAATTTTCAATCAGGTCTATTGGGGTATTATTAGCAGTATATAATTTTTCATAAAAATTAGCAAAACAGCCTGCTATTCCTGACGGAGAGGTGTGTTTTGCACCATGCTCATCATTCAAAGAAAAGATTTTCCATTCTAAATTTCTACGATGAACTCGCCATTTTAAGATCTTTCATGTTTTGGGATTTCACTGCCAATAGCGTTGTTTAACAAAAAGTAAATGTTTTTGTATCTGTTGTGTGTCAGAGGTTTCTAAAAGTCTGCGTGCAGCCAGTAATTCTTTATATATTTTTTTGCTACAGGTTTTTTTATGTAATGTTTCTAAAGTCTTAATTTTTTCCATTAGTGTTTCTAACTCTTTTTTCTTCATTTTTTTCAGGTATGATGTCATAGAGATTAGTTTACCCCGCATGACTGCCTTAAAAACGTCCCATAGGACTCCATCTCGCACATCTCCAGTATCTTTTACATCAAAATACTCAGTTATAGCCTTTGCAATTTCCTCTTTGTGTATTGTGTTCAATAAAATTGAATTGTTTAGTCTCCATATCTTGTCTTGTTTTTCTGAAAGTGGATTTACTTAAACTGCATTCTACATAAGCGTGATCTGTCCACCTAAATGGTCCTATATAAGACTCCTGTATTTTCCCACAAGTGTTATGTGAGATATCCAGCAAAGCGTTTTTCTATAGTTTAGTTCGGTAGAGTGATTTTTAATTGCGGGAGGGTACTACAGGCTTGGGAGCTGCACAATTATGCGACTGCCATCTTCAACAGCTCCGCCACACCCCCCATAGGATCTCATATGACTGCCATATGGACCACAGTTTCCTCCAGGATATTTGGATATGCAAACAAAAGGCTTGAATAAGAACATAAGAGAAGCCAATGTTGGATCAGGCCAACATTGTTGCCCACTCACTCAATTTGTGGAGATCCTCTTGGGACTCTTCACAGTTGACCATGGTTTTCACTATCATTAATAATTTTGTGTCATCTGCAAACCTGGCCACTACATTACCCACTCCCAGTTCCAGATCATTTATGAACAAATTAAATAGCACCGACCAACCACAATAAGAACATAAGAGAAGCCAATGTTGGATCAGGCCAATGGCCCATCCAGTCCAGCACTCTGTCACACAGTGGCCAAAATGCCAGGTGCCATCAGGAGGTCCATCAGTGGGGCCAGGACACTAGAAGCCCTCCCACTGTTGCCCCCAAAAAACACCAAGAATACAGTGTATCACCTGCCCCAGCCTGTGAATTCCTATCTATACCTTGTGGCTAATAGCCACTGATGGACCTCTGCTCCATATGTTTATCCAGTTCCCTCTTGAAGCTGTCCATGCTTGTAGCCACCACCACCTCCTGTGGCAGTAAATTCCATGTATTAGTCACTCTTTGGGTGAAGAAGTACTTCCTTTTATCTGTTCTAACCCAACCACTCAGCAATTTCATGGAGTGCCCACGAGTTCTTGTATTGTGAGAAAGGGAGAAAAGTCCTTCTTTCTCTACCTGGCCTATCCCATGAATAATCTTATAAACCTCAATCATGTCACTCCTCAGCCGTCGTTTCTCCAAGCTAAAGAGCCCCAAGTGCTTTAACCTTTCTTCACGGGGAAAGTGTTCCAAACCTTTTATCATTTAAGTTGCTCTTTTCTGCACTTTTTCCAATGCTATAATATCCTTTTTGAGGTGTGATGACCAGAACTGTACACAGTACTCCAAACGAGGACGTACCATTGATTTATACAGGGGCATTATGATACTGGCTGATTTGTTTTAAATTCCTTTCCTAATAATCCCCAGCAGCATAGCGTTGGCCTTTTTTATTGCAGTCACACACTGTCTTGACATTTTCATTGAGTTATCTACTACAACTCCAAGATCTCCCTCTTGGTCAGTCTCTGCCAGTTCAGACCCCATCAACGTGTATTTATAGTTAGGATTTTTTGCTCCAATGTGCATCACTTTGCACTTGGCCACATTGAACCCCATTTGCCACATTGACACCCACTTGCCCATCCTCGACAGATCCCTTTAGAGTGCCTCACAATCCTCCCTGGTTGTCACCACCTTGAACAACTTCGTGTCATCTGCAAATTTAGCCACTTCACTGCTTACTCCCAACTCCAAATCATTAATAAACAAGTTAAAAAGCATTGGACTGAGTACTGATCCCTGCGGTACCCCACTGCTTACTACCCTCCACTGAGAAAATTGTCCATTTATACTCACTCTCTGTTTCCTATTAATCAGCCAGTTTTTGATCCACAAAAGGACTTGTCCTTTTACCCTGTGACTATTGAGCTTACTTAGGAGCCTTTGATGAGGAATGGCACACAGCAGTGGCTACCAGGCAACCTCAGCAGTTGAGGGCAAAACCAAAAGGCACCATGGTCAGTATGTGTTACTTAGCTGGTAAACTTGAAGTAAATAGGATTTATTTAACGAAAGTATAAACACGAGGGTGAACAATGTAAACAGTACTCGGAATGATTTGAACCATGGCTTGGTGTCTGTCACAAGCCTCTCTCCACTGACAGGGATATTTCATAGGCAACTTTGTAACACTTTTCACTGTACTCTTCTTAGACTCTCAGCTTTCAATTGTAACTCTTATAACACAGAACTTAACCGTCTGCTTAACACAGAGACTTTTACTCTTATATTTCACACAGGAACTTCTCACACAGAGACCTCAGGACAAAACTCATATCAACTGCTTTTTCACAGCACACTCTGCTGACTCTGTTTAACTCAACTGTCATACCTAACAGACACACCAGATAGACATTCCAATCATCCACACAGCATCCATTCCAAAAACCCTCCCCCTCTCTGTCACTCACCAATCATATCACTTGCTTGAGTCCAGCATCCTAGTCTGTCATACATTCATACAAACCACTTTTAAAGACACACACACACAAAACATGAAATTGTTACAGTGCATCAGCCTTCCTGATGGTACTCCTGCAGCGCAGCTACCATGACAGTAAATGACAGGTCCCAGTCCCAGTCACCAACAACCATCCTGGGGCCCAGCACTTGCAGAGCTAGGAGCACCCATCCTTCATGCACTGGATGCATGAGGCCTGTACTGTGGAGGAATTGGCCATCTGCATGGATGTGCAATTCCTTCCATGTCCCCCCCCCCCCATGTTTGCAGAAGTTGCAGATTATCCGACTGGCTACTTGTGCAACCAGCACATGCCTGAACCATCTCAAATGGTGGAAAGTCCCTTTTCAGGGGACCAAACCATTGTGAAAAACAGAATGGGTGACACTGGCAGGAAGGGGGCTCCCCATGGCTGCAGCCATGGGAGACAGAGGGGCCCAGTGCCACATGGCCCCATTCCAGCACCCACACCCCTCCCTTCAGAGGCCAGAGGCTCCAAAAGCTGTGGTAGTTGGGCCACACTACTGTCCCAGCCAAGCCCTGTACCTGGCCATCTGTGGCCAAGGGATGTACCGTGTTTGCTCTTCCCCGGCAAGCAACCCACTGTGGCAGTTCTGAAGAAGAAGAAGAGATTGGATTTATACCCCGCCCTTCACTTGGAGTCTCAGAGTGTCCCCTCCCCACAACAGTTGGAGACTACCAGTTGGAAGCATTTGCTTGGGAAGGGCAGCCTGTTTCTGAGAAGGGGAAGTCCATGTGGGGCCGGTAGGTCTCCCACAAACCATCGGGGGATGCTGGCACCATTGGCAGGTCACCAGTGGTTCAGTCACTCCTCACCCAGGCTGACGGCAGGGGAGCCCCCTAACTGCTGGCATTGGCATGTGGATGCCTCCACTGCCAGATGTGTGCCTGCATCTTCTACCACTCAAGTTGGCCCCTTAATTCCTGCCTCCCAGAGGCATCTGGTGATAGCTTGGAGTCCCATTTCTGGCCCAGGGCCCCTCCTTAATGGCCCCTCCAAAGGAAGATGGGAGGCATTGCCACATGGCAATGCTGTGAAGCAATGTAAACACAGTGAACAGCTTGGCCACTGTCAGAGGCTGCATGGGTCTGTGGCCCCCTGTCTGGTGGAGGCATTGGAACCACATTTTCAGCTGGCTAAATGCCTGCTTGATGACCATGCATGTTTGGTGGTGGGCTTGGTTGTAGGCTATGTGGTGGGTCATCCTCAGGTCATGGGGTCAGCAAATATGGCAGTACAGGATACCCTTGGTCACTTGCAGGAAATGGCATGGAAGGTGTCAGGGGAGGTGCCCCCTGCTCTTTTGCTACCCACCCTTCCCCACAATACTAACCCAGGAGCTGTCCTTTGCCCTCCTTACAAGTAGACAACAGGTGGTTGAGGCCAGATGCTGCAAAAATTTGGGCATCACGGATACTGCCCGGGAACTTGGCCACAAGGTCCATGAAGATGCCCTGGTGGTCACAGGAGGCCTGTACATTTAGGCTGTAGAAGTGGTGATGATTATGGTAGACCCGTGGCTACGTAGATGCAGTCCACAGCCCCCACAATGTTGGGGAAGCCACCAAATGCTGCAAACCCTGCCCTGATGGGCGCCAGTTCCCCCTTCTCAGTGGGGAAGTGCACATGCTCCTGTAGATGGGTAAGTATGCCATCCAGGGGCTGTGCAGGCAGTGGTTAGCTGAGGACTGGAACACCCTGAGCACCTCTGAAACAACCCCCTGGAAGGATCCAGTGGCCAGAAACCTCAGAGAGAGCAGAATCTTCTTCAAGATGGGGATGACATGGAGAGTGGAAGCTTGGCCCTGGAGGGGCACAGGGCTTGGATGGCAGCTCTATCTAGACAAAACCAATTGAGGCAGGTGCTGTCCAACAGACAGAGGGTGCTGATGTACGCTTGGTACTGGTGGGCATGACACCTCTTCTGCCAGCCTAACTGGACCGAGACCAAGAAGACACTGCTGTATGCATTGGTGGTAGAGCATGTGAGCATTGCCCTTGCCACTGCCAGGAGCGGCTCCACCATGGAATGAGCGTCTGCCCTGGGACATACTATCTGGATGGAGATATCCACTCTGAAGCACTGGAAAGATTCCTTTGGTCCCACTCAGAAGTACATCTGGGCCTTCATGGACAAAGGTGTCTCTAATGAGTGGGCAGTGGACGAAGGTTTGCCTGGAGCAGATGCTGTCATACAGGTGGTGATAACCACATGATGGTGGGTATCTTTGGCATTGCAGTGCTGTGTGGTGAATGTCATGGGCCCTGATAACACCTGTGGGGCCCAGGACCTGCCACTCACTGCCTTCTATGACCCCACAGTGTCCTGACTGATTTCCCTGTACCCTACAGGCAACTCGTAGGGTGAGGATGCTGTCATGGGGCCATTCTCCAAGGTCACTGAGGTAGACCAAGGATGTAGCAGCAGCCAGACTGAAGGAGTAAGCCTCCTGAATGAGAATAGCCACCCCTCCCCCCGTCCCCTCTTCCGCGATTGGTGAAGGACCGAGTAGCCCGGAGGGGCTAGCTGGGTGAGAGCCAGAGTCTCCCCCTCCCTCACCCAAGTCTCGGTCACGCATGCCAGGTCCGTCTGTTGTTCCGTCACAAAGTCTCGTAGGACTGTGACTTTATTATTAATGGACCTGGCGTTACACAACACCAATGCCGGAGGGGAAATTCCAATCCTGGCCCCACTGCTGGACCTCCTGATGGCACTGGTATTTCTGGCCACTGTGTGATACAGAGTGTTGGACTGGATGGGCCTTTGGCCTGATCCAACATTGGCATCTCTTATGTTCTTATGCTTCCACCTCCGGTGACCACCCCACCCCGGCTGGCTTCTCTGTACTCTCAGGCCACTTCCCATGTCTCCGCTTGAGCTGGCTGTTCCAGCGCCCTGACCTTCCAGCCCGAGAGGCCAGGTGATCTATCGCTCTACTCGCCGAAGCTTTCAAACCGCTGGGTGGACGGCGAGCTGGGGACAAGGTTGGTAGCTCACACCAGCACAGGCT
Source organism: Gekko japonicus (assembly GCF_001447785.1). Taxonomy (NCBI): domain Eukaryota; kingdom Metazoa; phylum Chordata; class Lepidosauria; order Squamata; family Gekkonidae; genus Gekko; species Gekko japonicus. The sequence continues at coordinate 218,397 of NW_015170917.1, read as the reverse complement.
AGAACTGACAGCAGTTCTGTTCAGTTTAGATGTTACTGTAACCAGAGGATAAATGCCACCGCTCCCCAATTCCCAGTCGGCTTTTTGGACGGGGTGGCGGGGCTTGGTACGTGGGGCTGCACAATGCACAGGGCCCTGAGCTGGTAAATTTGGATGCTTTTATGTGGCCGTTGCGGGCCCAATTCGAAGACTGGAATGCTGGGCAAAAGGCAAGGGCGTTCCTACGCACCCTGAAACAAGGCAAGAGGTCAGTGAGGGAGTACGTATCAGAGTTCATGTTGCACATGGCCAAAGTCCAAGCTTGTCCTGATCCTGTGCTGGCGGAAATATACCGAGTGGGGCTGAATCCGGAAATCTGGGAAACAGTCCTGCAAGCGGTGGATCCAGTCTCCCTCCCGGCATGGATGCACGAGACGGAGAGTGTGAAAACCCGCCTGAACACCCTGCGCCTGGACATCGCCACTGCAGGAGGTAAGCCTACCCCGTCGGCTCCAAAAGGGAAACCGGTGTGGCAGTCCAAGTATACGCGGGAGCAACGCATGCGCCAAGGGCTATGTCTGAAGTGTGGGGAAAGGGGCCACTTTGTGGCCGAATGCAGCAGAACAAGTCCCAGGAAGCCGGGACTGAGTGACCCAGCTAAGGTGCACCCCGCCACCCCGTTCAAAAAGCCGACTGGGAAACCAAAATACACCAAAGCCTTGCAAGCCACCCCAGAGGAGTTAGAAAATGATCCCAGCGAAGATGACCCCGAGCCGGCGGGAAAAGGCCCGGTCCTGCTGTAAGAGGCGCAGAGCAGCAGGACCCAATCCCGGAGGCGCCGAAAGTGGTGAGCAGCTTTCCCCCCTGTGACTTTGATTAACCCCAGCTTTGGAACACATATCCATGTACGGGCACTCATTGACTCGGGGTGTGGGAGGGATCTTATCAACCCCTTGCTCGTGAAAGGGCTAGAGGCAGGGGTGGTGAAGCTGGAAGACCCTTTGATTTTTACCCAAATGGATGGGTCTACTATGAAAGAACCTTGTGAATATGAGACTGTACCATTGCAGGTGGGGGCGGGGGATTACTGGAAAGAACGGCCGTTCGTGATCACCCCAGCCGCCAGATTAAGAACATAAAAACATAAGAACATGCCAATGTTGGATCAGGCCAAAGGCCCATCCAGTCCAACACTCTGTATCACACAGTGGCCAGAAATACCAGTGCCATCAGGAGGTCCAGCAGTGGGGCCAGGATTGGAATTTCCCCTCCGGCATTGGTGTTGTGTAACGCCAGGTCCATTAATAATAAAGTCACAGTCCTACGAGACTTTGTGACGGAACAACAGACGGACCTGGCATGCGTGACCGAGACTTGGGTGAGGGAGGGGGAGACTCTGGCTCTCACCCAGCTAGCCCCTCCGGGCTACTCGGTCCTTCACCAATCGCGGAAGAGGGGACGGGGGGAGGGGTGGCTATTCTCATTCAGGAGGCTTACTCCTTCAGGACACTGCCGTCTGTAGAGATCGCGGGCTTAGAATGTGTCGGCTTGCTGCTGGGGGCTGAGGAGAGTTTGGCAATTTGGCTGGTGTACCGACCGTCTAATGCACCAGCCAATAGTCTGCCGCCCCTGCTGGAGGCCGTATCAGGCTGGGCGTTAGATCACCCTTGACTGATTGTCCTGGGTGATTTCAACGTCCATGCCGAGGACGCAGCTTCCAGCCGGGCTACGGATCTGGTGTCGTCCATGGCAGCATTGGGACTCTCACAGTCGGTATCGACTCCCACGCATCGGGCCGGTCACATGCTCGATTTGATATTTGCAGCGGGGGTGGAGGTGGACCGGATCACTGCTGAGGCAGTGCCATAGTCAGACCACCTGGCCTTGAGGGCCCGTCTGAGCATTCCATCTCAACCCTGTATAGGCAGCAAGCAGATTTTTGCTCGCCCGCGGAGTCTGATGGACCCGGAGCGCTTCCAGAGGGCTCTGTGGGATCCGAGGCCCCCTGGCGGTTCATTGGATGAGGTAGTGGAGGACTGGCATGTTCGGCTGTCCACGGCCATCGACGAGATCGCTCCCAGGCGTCCTCTCTGCACTCATGTTAGGTGCGCGCCCTAGTACACCCAGAAGTTGTGGCTGCTGAAGCAAGAACTGAGACGACTAGAGAGACGGTGGTGCCGTGCTCGCAAACGAGGCAACAAGAGCAACCTATAGGACGTTTATGAGATCCTATGAGATGGCAGTTAAGGCCGCTAAGAAGGATTTCTATGCGGCTGAGATTGCATCTGCGAGCTTGCGCCCGGCCAAATTATTTAGTATAATTCGGAGTTTGATGGACTTGCCTCAGGGTAAGCAAAATATTAGGGAATTGGATATTGGCTGTGAGGCTTTTGCGAGCTTTTTCACAGATAAAGTCTTGGAGCTCCGCCGTGACCTCCCCGCCACAATTGAGACAGTGAGCAAACTTGAGGCCCCTTGCGTGTCCTCGGTACCGGGTTTAGAGTGTTTCAATCCACTCAGTCTGGACGAAGTGGACAGATTGCTCGTCTCTGTATGCCCGACTACATGCGACCTTGATCCGTGCCCCTCTTGGCTTATTAAAGCGGCCCTCGAGGGGCTATGAGGTGCATTACAGGATATTATCAACACGTCCCTCTTAGAGGGACGGTTCCCGAATGCGCTCAAGGAAGCGATGGTCCGCCCTCTCTTAAAAAACCATCTCTGGACCCGGCCAAATTGGGTAATTACCGGCTGGTGTCCAATTTGCCCTATTTGGGCAAACTTATAGAGAGGGCGGTGGTGTTACAGTTACAGGGCTTTCTGGAGGATGCTTCAGTCTTAGATCCCTTCCAGTCCGGTTTCCGCCCGGGCCATGGGACTGAGACGGCTTTGGTCGCCCTGACTGATGATCTCTGAAGGCATCTGGATCGAGGTGGTGTGGCGGCACTGGTGTTGTTAGACCTGTCGGCTGCGTTCGACACAATCGACCACCAGTTGCTAACCCACCGCCTCGCCGACGTGGGGATTCAGGGGCTTGCCCTTCAATGGTTTGCCTCTTTCCTGCAAGGTCGGGGACAAAGGGTGGTCGTCGGGAACCGGCGCTCCTGTAGGTATCCCCTTGAGTGTGGGGTACCACAAGGAGCAGTGCTGTCCCTGATGCTATTTAACATCTATATGCACCCCCTTGCACAGATTGCCCAGAGTTATGAGCTTGGGTGTCATCAATATGCAGATGACACCCAGCACTATCTGATGCTGGGTGGCCGGTCAGACTCGAGTCCTGATTACCTTTGTTGGGCATTAGAAGCTGTGGCTGGTTGGCTCTGGCTGAGCCGATTGAAACTAAACCCGACGAAGACAGAGGTCCTGGGCCTGAGTCGGGCTGGGGCGGGGTTGGGGCTCCCTCTCTCGACCTTCGACGGGGTGCCTTTGGTGCCAGTGTCTGAGGTTCGGAGTTTGGGGGTGCTCCTGGACTCCACACTAACAATGGAGGCCCAGGTGGCAGCCACTGTCAAGTCCGCCTTCTTCCATCTTAGGTGTGCACGGCAGTTGGTCCCCTACCTTGACCGCGATGACCTGGCCACAGTGATCCATGTGATGGTCACCTCGAGGTTAGACTACTGCAACACTCTCTACATGGGGCTGCCTTTGTCGCAAATCCGGAAGCTGCAACCGGTGCAGAATGCTGCAGCCAGGCTGTTAATGGGTCTCTCTAGAAGGGACCACATTCAGCCTGTGCTGAAAGCGCTGCACTGGTTGCCAATAGCGTACCGGATTCGCTTCAAAGTGCTGGTTCTTACCTATAAAGCCCTATATGGCCAGGGTCCAACCTACCTGAGGGACCGCCTTTCCCCGTATGTTCCCCCAAGAGCACTACGGTCTGGGGCCCAAAACCTGTTAGCCATCCCGGGCCCCAAGGATACCAAACTAGCCGCTACTAGGACCAGGGCTTTTTCGGTGGCTGCTCCTACCTGGTGGAATGAGCTCCCAGGGGAGATCTGGGCCCTGCGGGATCTTGGGCATTCTACAGGGCCTGCAAGACAGAGCTCTTCCACCAGGCTTTTGAGTAGGAGCCGCCACCCCTACTATACCACCACCGTTATGGGTTGGATGAGGCCCTGAGGAAACATCTGAATGGAAGAAGCCCTAAGCCGTCCACTTGGAACTTCAGACCTACGATCCTTCATCTCTGGATTATGGAAGTCACTGAGCACCACATTTTATTTAGGACTTTTAAGATGTATTATATGTTCTTAAATTATTATGTATATTATGTTTTATTATGGCAAGGTTCTGCCTTGCCTCTGTAAGCCGCCCTGAGCCCACTGGGAAGGGCGGGGTATAAATGTGAACAAAAAATAAATATTGTCTATTTCCCCCGAGTATCGGGACCTGGCCAGGGTGTTTGAGGAGGAAGAAGGGGATGAGCTCCCACCTCACAGACACTCAGACTGTAGCACTGAACTCTTGCTAGCCAAAAACTACCCAAGGGGCTCATCTATTCCATGGGGCCAGCCGAAAAAGAGGAACTGCGCAAGTTCATAGACAAAAACCTAGCCCAGGGTTTTATCAGGCCGGCGTCGTCTTCGTTTACAGCCCCAGTCTTATTTAGGAAGAAGAAGGATGGGGGGTTGAGGTTATGCACGGATTACAGAGGGTTGAATGCTGTGTCTTCAACCAATGCATACCCCATGCCATTAATCAAAGACCTACTAGTGGAAGCGGAAAAAGGGAAAATCTTTTCTAAATTGGATCTTCGGGATGCATACTTCCGACTGCGCATCAAAGAGGGGGATGAACATAAGACTGCTTTCAACACCCGCCTCAGACAGTTTGAGTATCGAGTGGTGCCTTTTGGTCTTCAAGGGGCCCCAATGGTTTTCATGAACTTGATCAATGAGTTGTTGCACAAGCACTTGTTCAAGGGGGCCCTTGTTTACCTAGATGATAACTTGCTGTACTCCCCAGACCTCCCCTCCCATGTGAAATTGATGAGGGAGGTGTTGGCCACGTTGCACAAGCACAAACTGTTTGCAAAACTGTCTAAATGCGAGTTTCACAAGACACACATTGACTTTTTGGGGTATCGGATCTCTGACAGGGGCTTAGAGATTGAGCCGGGCAAAATACGTGACGTGCTGGGGTGGGGGGTACCCCGCACCCTACGCCAGCTCCAATCATTTCTCAGATTTGTGAATTTTTATCAAAACTTTTTGCCCAATTTTGCCCAAGTCAGCTTACCCCTGACGGACTTATTAAAAACTAAGGGAAAGGGCCCGGAGGCTACAAAGCTGGGCTTGGCATTGCCATGGAGTACAGAGTGTCAGGAGGCTTTCGAACGCCTCAAAGCATTGTTCAGAGACAGTCCTTGCCCACCCCGATGAAACAAAAAAGTTCATTGGGCAAACTGATGCATCGGATGTGGCCATGGGGGGGCATCCTCCAAGAGGGAGGGGACGGGCTGCTTCATCCGTTGGCATATGTGTCGCGGAAGTTTAACGACACTGAACGTAACTGGTCTGTTTGGGAAAAGGAGGCGGGGCAATAAAACTCACCCTATCCACCTGGAGACATTGGTTGGAGGGGGCTTGGGTCCCGTTTGAGGTGTGGATTGATCATAGAAACGCTCAAAACTCCTCGATGTCTCAATGCCAAGCAGCTCCGCTGGGCTGATTTCTTTTCCAAATTCCAGTTCACCCTCCATCACTTCCCCAGCTCAGCAAACTCCCTGGCCAACGCCCTGTCCCGCCTACCCCAACACTATAGGCAACGGGAAGTTGTGCTGAACTCAGTGTTCATGCCTTCACATTTGGGCGGAGTGGTGACGACACGCAGCCAGGCTCGCCGCGATCCTCCACCCACTGTGACACGAAACCCCCACCCTCCCCAGTCAGAGGGGGCGGGGGAGGAGACTTGGCACAGTAAGTTCGCCTCAGCGTTCTCAGAGGGCGACAAAGCCGTGCTCGAAGCGGACGGTGATTTCGAGCTACGAACTGATGGTTGTTGGTATAGGGGGCATAAACTATACGTTCCCCTATCACTCCGGGGAGAGGTGTTACAGGCAGTGCACTGCTCCAAACTGCCGGGACATCCAGGATTCGTGAAAACTCTTCGGCTATTACAACGTCAGTTTTGGTGGCCGCTGATGCACAAGGATTCATCCTCGTTTATCAAGTCGTGTCAAATCTGTGCCATAAGTAAACCTCGACCGGGGATACCCCCCGGGCTGTTGCAACCACTACCTACTCCAAACTGACCCTGGAAAGTTATCTCCATGGATTTTACTACCGATCTCCTGAAGAGTAAAACAATGACTGTTATATGGGTGGTAGTGGATTTGTTTTCTAAGCAAGTGCATTTTATCTCCTTTGCCTCCCTGCCAATGGCTAAAGCATTGGCAAAGGCATTTCTCCGAGACGTGGTGCGTTTACACATGCTCCCCAATAAGGTAGTCTCCGACAGGGGGTCTCAATTCGTGTCTAAATTCTGGGGGGAGCTAATGAAACTAATGGGGATGGAGAGGGGGCTAAGCAGTTTATCACCCAGAGACTGACGGGCAAACCGAGCAGGTCAATCAGACCCTAGAGCAATACATCCATTGTTTTACAAACTATCAACAAGACAACTGGGTCGACCTCTTGCCCCTGGCCGAATTCTGTTATAACAACATGTCGCACTCCTCAATTGTATGGTTATGATAGCCCACCCATCCCGTTCCTGGCTGGGGATGATGACTTGGGGCTGGGGGATGCTGCTCTATGGTGTAAACAGTTATGAGACTCGTGGCCTTTACTGTGTAAGACTTTAGATGCTGCCAAGGAAGCGTACAAATGCCAGGCTGACAAGAGAAGGGTAGAGGGTTGGGCTCTGCAGCCTGGAGACTCCGTTTATGTGTCTACTAAAAACATCCCGCTTTTATGCCCTAGTAGAACACTGGGTTGGAAGTACATTGGGCCATTTCCAGTAAAAAGGGTAATCAATGAGGTGGCCGTGGAACTGGATTTACCCAAGAACTTGAGAAAATTGCATTCTGTGTTTCATTTCAGCCTCCTGAAAAAGGATTCCGGTTCCAGTCCTTGGTATCCATCAAAACCGGTACCTCCTCCAATCATGGTTGAGGGCAAGGAACATTACGAAATTTCAAATATTTTTGACTCTAAAATCAAACGTGTAAAACTGATGTGTTTGGTTGAATGGGCTGACTTTGGACCCCAGCACCTCGAATGGGTGGAAGTAGGGGATATTCGGGCCCCTGTACTGTTGCGGAAGTTTCATCGTGCTTTCCTGGACAAACTGGGAGAACTCCCGGAATAACCGGGAGACCTCCTGGAATGCCTGGGAGACCTCCCGGAATGCCCGGGAGACCTCCCATATGAATGGTGTGAAGCAGATTTTCGAGGGGGCAGTATGTCAGCTATGCTGCCATGGGGGTGAGGAGGTTAAGTTTGTCTTCTAATTGCCTTTGCATTCCTTCTGTGCTTCTTTGCTGCTACAACGCTTATCTCTAAGTATCGCAGGTGGGGATGTTGATGTCTGGTTTTCTTGGGGATCGTGAGAGAGTGTTTCATTCCCAGCTTCAGCGCTTAAGAGCCGAAACGGTATCTCCCGCTCGCGGGAGGGTGGCTAATTGGCCAGGGCAGTGGGGGGGGGGTACATACAAATTCCCTATATCCTATTATGGCCATGGGTAGCCGTCATTCTTAACAGTGTCTATGTTAATGCATCTATAGCTCTTCAATAAAGTATTACCTTTCCTGATAAGCGTGTACTACGTTGTTGGCTGTGGGTTCTGACATATGGCAGCCTCTGTGGTCCTGAGGTTGCTGGGCATCCCTGGGTCTGGCAGCTGGAGGAGAGGCAATGCAGAGGGCAGATTTGATATGTTCAGATGGCAGCAGCCCTGCTCTGCTAGACAGAGTGGGGGGGCAGGCATGGCGGTGGCAAGGAAGTTCCCCCTGCGCCAGGTGTTGCAACTGCTCATGCCCCAGTGGTGCCTTGCCAGGACCCCAGGCATGGGCCCTCATCTGGCACAGTCCATCCCTCCCACCCTTTCCTCCACATGGGCAGCAACTGAGTTTGAGCAGCTAGAGAGCTGTCGTAAGTGGTGGGAAGTCTTTTCCAGGGGGCAGCAATGAATAGAGGGTCTGGCAGCATCTGTGAAAGTGGCTGCTGGGCACCTGGAGGGGCTTCTTGCCATCGCCAGGGATGTGGGTGAGGGGCTGAGGCACATTAAGCAGCTGCTGGGAGACTTCTTGGAGACTGTCTGGGATACCCCAGCACCCCCCTCATCCCCTGCCTTCCTCCTGGTCATCCGCCACTGGGGGTTGCATGGGGGTTGTCACGGGGATGCCATCGACAGTTTGGGCACCCTGCTAGACAGCGCAACTCCTGGTAAGCAGTGGGAACCCACACAATTAGGTTCTTGTTTGTTGTGGCCCTCAGAGGTCCTGTTAGCTCTGTGTGCAGAGCAATGCCATCATGTCCCTGTGGGGCAGGCGGCTGATGCCCTCCTCCCCACTGACAGATGACCAGGGCTTCTGATGGGAGCTGGTGTCTTTAGGCGGGGTGTGCTGCAGGGAGGAGTGAGGCTCCTGTGGCCCATCCCTCTCCGCCCCCTGCCAATGATGGATGCTTGACTTGCTAACCCTTCGACTCATGGCTCCCATTGGTCCTGCCTGCTCTGTCTATCATGCCGCCCCCACCTAGCAACAATGCCAGGACAGAATGCTGCAGTGTAAACATCACGGACACCACCATGGCAATGCCTGCCAACACTGATGGAGCACCTTTCCCCCCATTCAGCTGCTGTGTAACTTTCCCCTTAGGGAGGCGACTAGCAGTGTCACTGTTGTACCCCAGCCAGCTACCACAGTGCAGGTGCGACAGAAGATTACTCTGCCTGTTACCTAGCAAGCTGCCATGGCTGAATAGGGCTTTGAACCTGGATCTTCCAGATCCTCATGGAACACTACACCACACTATCTCACTTTGCTTTTGGTGGTGTATGAAGCATACAATTAACTGGATATTTTGAAATCATACATGTGCATATACACATACAACTATACAACTGTGTATCTACATTATTTTTAATAAAAATAACTGCAAAGCTCTATTATTGTTTATTTATTTATATTTATTTATATTTACATTTATACCCCGCCCACCCTGTAAACAGGCCGATACAAATAAAACAATACAAATATTAAAATCCCTTAAAAACAATCTTAACAGTAAAGTGCTCGCTAAATCAGAGTAACCTTAAGATGAATGGCTTGTATCTGCATTCCTTCTGTCTTCAGGTTTTAAGATCAGTCCCACAGTCCAGATGTTTGCCGGTGAGGCTCAGAGTGGGCCAGTCTGATATTCCGGATTGATGGTAACTGTGGTGGCGGCTCCCATTTGAAAACCTGGTGGAAGAGCTCCATCTCGCAGGCCCTGCAGAACTGTGAGAGGTCCCGCAGGGCCCTGATCTCATCCGGGAGCTCGTTCCACCAGTAAGGAGCCGCCACTGAAAACGCCCTGACCCTGGTAATGGCAAGTCTCGCCTCCTTGGGGCCCGGGATAGATAGACGTTGTTGGGCCCCAGACCGTAGTGCTCTCTGGGGCACAAATGGGGAAAGGCAGTCCCTCAGGTAAGTCAGAGCCTGGCCATGTAGGGCTTTAAAGGTAAGCACCAACACCTTGAAGCGAATCCGGTAAGCAATTGGCAGCCAGTTCAGCAGCCTAAGCACAGGCTGGATGTGCTCCCGATGCGGGAGGCCCATCAGCAGCCTGGCCATTCTGCACCAGCTGCAGCTTCCAGATTTGGGACAAGGGCAGCCCTTTGTAGACAGTGTTGCAGTAATCCAATCTCGAGGTGACCATCGCATGGAGCACCGTAGCCAGGTTGCAGCGGTCGAGGAAGGGAACCAACTACCAAACTAGCCGAAGATGGTAAAAGGCCGATTTTGCAGTGGCCGCTACCTGGGCCTCCATCATCAGAAGGGGATCTAGGTGCACTCCCAAGCTCCTAAACTCTGACGCTGGCACTAATACTGCCCCATCGAAGGTCGGGAGCAGGAGCCCCAACCCCTTACCGCCACGACTCAGGCATATGACCTCTGTCTTCGCCGGATTCAGCTTCAACCAGCTCAGCTTGAGCCAACCAGCCACGGCCTGCAATGCCCGGTCCAGATCTTCCGGTCTGGAGTCCGACCGGACGCCCAACATCAGGTAGAGCTGGGTGTCATCAGCGTATTAATGACAACCCAACCCAAACCTCCTAGCCACCTGGGCAAGGGGGCACATATAGATGTTAAACAACATCAGGAAAAGCACAGCGCCCTGAGGCACCCCACACTCAAGTGGGCATCTCCTGGACCGCTGTTCCCCTAGCATCACCCTTTGTCCCCGACCCTGGAGAAAAGAGACAAGCCACTGTAAGGCAAGCCCCTATATTCCCACATCAGCGAGGCAGCAGGCGAGCAGCTGGTGATTGACCATGTCGAATGCAGCTGACAGGTCAAGCAGCAGCAGCATCGCCGAACCGCCTCGATCCAAGTGTCTTCGGAGGTCGTCAGTAAGAGCGACCTACGCCGTCTCTGTCCCATGTCCCAGGCGAAAGCCGGACTGGAAGGGATCTAACATGAAAGCATCATCCAGAAATCCCTGGAGCTGTACCGCCACTGCACTCTCGATTAATTTGCCCAAATAGGGCAAATTGGAAACCGGCTGGTAGTTAGCCAATTCGGCCGGATCCAAAGACAGTTTTTTCAAGAGAGGGTGGACCATCGCGTCCTTGCGTGCCTCCAGGAACCATCCCTCAGAGAGGGACTTGTTGATAATCTCCATGAGGGCACCTCGAAACCCCTCGTGGCCCACTTTAATGAGCCAGGAAGGGCATGGATCAAGGTCGCATGTGGTTGGGTGTACAGTCACAAGCAATCTGTCAACTTCCTCAAGGCTGAGCGGGGCGAAACAATCCAAACCTGATGCAGACGTGCAAGGGGCCTCGAGTTCCCTTACTGTTTCAACTGTGGAGGGGAGGTCACGGTGGAGCAACAAGACTTTATCCACAAAATAGCTCGCAAATGCCTCACAGCCAATCTCCAATTCCCTAACATTAGACTTGCCCTGGGGCAACACTGTTAATGACCGAATCGTCCTAAACAATTGGGCTGGGCGTGAGCTAGCAGACGCAATCTCGGCTGCATAGAACTCTCTATGTTGATGTTCTCTGGAAATAAGATAGAGAAGGAGTCCTGTAAATGGTTTGTAGTATAGGGCCATAAACACACTTTCATGTTTTACAGCTCTAAAATATTCCCTGTCTTCAGCCAGCTTTTGCTGAATGATGATTCAGTCTGTAGAGAAAAGGGCACTTAGGCAAGAGTTAGAACAATAAGATCATGAGGTTACTGAGCCTTCTGTTGACTTCTCAGAGTTTCCACATGATCTTTTTATCTACGAAGAGGAAGTACCTGTAATCTTGAATGAATTTCCTTTGTATACTACTTGAAAACATTGCTAAAAGCTTTCTGAAAATAAAGAATTTAAATGCTTGATAGATGTTGCCTTGGAAAACAGTTCTAGGAAAAACTGATAGAATCGTTCACAGAGAACAGTAATTTAATTTGTAACACCAAACTATATATATTATTAGCCTAAACAAAATCAAATATTCCAAATTACATGGCATATAAAGGATGTATGGTTAAAGTTCTTGGGGTCTGTGACACAAAGAGAATAGCAGTGCTAAGTGTCTCTACTCAGAATCCCACTTGAGTATGTTTAGTGGGAGGCTTCAGAGGCCAGGAAAGTGTTTTTACAGTGCAATCCTAAAACTAATTACACTATTCTGAATCTATTGAAGTCAATGAGTTTAGAAAGGTGTAACTCTGTTTAGGATTGTATTGATAGAATAGTACTGAAAGGAATTACTGCAGCCACTACTTTTGCAGACATTGGGAAAATATTCTCATCTGGATAGTTCGCATAAAAATCCATAGCTGAATGGGCCCTGGGAAAGAGATCAAGTGGCTGAATTAGAATCTGTAGTGTATGATCCAATTAAACTAAGCATAACTTTCATGCTTGTTCTAGATTTTTTGCCTATAGAAATTCAGCATAACATTGGCATAATAGCAGTATAACATCCATGCTGTTGTTTAGCCAGACATCAAAACAAAACAAGCAAACAACAACGTTGTGCTGCAGTGGCAAGTTGTAGAATCATTCTAGTTAATCCTTAATAAAATAATAACTTGGATACAAAGTACTACATGACTAGTTCTATGCACAAGGACCTTTGGATTCAAACAATAACACCCAAAATCACATTGCAAACATCTTTTGAAATCAAGACAGATTTCAGATGCCAGTTTGCAATACTGCATAATGGGTCTACCATTTAAAGAAAAAGGGGTCTAAGGTAAAAAACTGGGTGCACCTAAAATAGTTGTTAAGCAGGATCTGAAAAACAGCTAGAATAATAAGTGGTAAAAAAGAAAAGAAACATTATCATTATGTTTAAATTTATCTAGGTAAAAAATAACCATTTTTCTTCTAAACCAATCTCATTCTTTGGTACAAAGTACAACAGTTCTTTATGATAAATTTAAGTGTTAAGACTATATCTTTTGCTGCACCAAATCTAGTTACTTAAGACTCTTGAAAACTTTCAATGCTCCAACACAGGGGTTTAAGCAAAACAAACAGATAAGACAGGCAGTAATCTGTCATGTTCAGATTTGGTGGATTTGTCATGTGTTGTTCCAAGATCAAAGAAAATGATGCCATTGGCCAGGAACTGATAATTTACTTTGATAGAGTGGCTTTGTTCAGCCTAAGGTAGCTTAAGTCTCAAGTTAAACTATTAGACAAAAATGCTTAGCAGCCTCTATTTCATTTGTCCTGTTTTATAAGACCTATATATTCTGTACTATAAGGACTTGCATTGCAGGCCATGTAAATGTGCTACCCTCAGCAGTTACCAGCGAGTGTTACATAAAGCAGCCATATTCAGAAAGGTTATGCCCATATGGCAGTCGGAAAATAGAGACTATAGATCATATCCTACTTGATTGCTACATCCACTAGGGATGGGCACAAACCACATTTTTTTGTGGCTTGGTTCGTGGTTAGTGGTTGAACCATGATCTGAACCACAAACTTACATGAGCCGATATGCTGGTTCATGAACCAGTTCATATAGGTTTGTGAACCATTTAAAGTTTAAACCCCTGCTTTCTGCTCTTCTCCTCTTTTTGGAGGAGGTGGAACTCCAACCGCAGCTGAGGAGCAGGTACATTTGGACCTCAGAGCAGTAATTAAATAATCGAGCTTCTCAATGTGTTCTTTCACTGTATTGAAAAGTTCTTTGATGTCCCAGTAGTAGATCATGCCTGGAGAGATCTTAAGAGAATGTAGTTTGGAGTCCAACAATTTGTCCCAAGCAGTTTAAGATTTATCCTGTCTTACCAAATATAGGAGTCCCTCGCAGGGAGTACCTCTTAAAGTAACTCCTGAGAAATTTCAGGCAGAAAGCAAGTGTAAACCCTTTGGTTTTGCTCCCCACTCGCTTCGAAGTGGTGGGGAGCAAAACTGGAGGGTTAAATGGCCACAGTAACCAGACAGGAGGGGGTGATGTGTGCTCTGGGAGGCACTTTCCCCCTTCCTTTCTGCTGGCTGGGGACAGCCGTGGCCAGCAGACAGGAGGGGGTGAAATAACCCCTGGGAGGCATTTCACTCCCAGATTTCTGCTGGCTTGGAGCCATCTAAACCATCTGGATTTGCTCCCCACCACTTCGAGGGGGGAACCAGAACTGGAGCCATTTAACCCTCTGGTTTTGCTTCCCACTGCTTTAAAGTATCTGATTCACCACTTAACTGGATAGACAAATTAAAGGTTGAACTGAATCATGGTGATATTATTCTACAGTAACTGATCATGTAAGCAAGTCCAGATGCTAATGAAACCCACCATTTAAGAACAACACACAATCCTACAGCATAATAGAGCCAGCATGGTATAGTGGTTAGCATCCCCACTCTGTCATGGAAATCTGCTGGATGACTTTAAGTCAGTCAAATTCTCTCAGACTAACCAAACTCACGGGGTTGTTGTGTGGAAAAAATACAGAATGGGACAATGTAGTAAGACACTTTGTATCCCTAGTGTGAAGAAAAGTGGGTTGTAAATGATGTAAATCAACAAAAACGAATGAATAATTTAAAAAAAGACGATGGCCATCATTTTATCCATGTAGTACATACTGAAGGGTGAAAACAGAGCTACCAGCAATTCACAGCAGAGTTCTGAAATCAACACGTTTTCCTAATACATTTCTACAGTAAAACTGTCACTCCTATATCAGCTCTAGCATGACTGTGTAAAGGATGCATCTTCTTTATCTTTCATTTCTATTGTAATCTGTTAAAAAAACAGGCTGCTTCTTGGCAGTCAAGCCAGTGATTGTGTAGTTGCTCATTTTGCTAGGGGGACTTAGCAAAACAATCTGAACTGGGTAATGGATCTAGATCTCTGGCAGATGGCAGTTCATTGATCTTCCCACTCCCCACTCCTAAGCTTGTGCAACATTAAGAAATAAATCTGCTAAAGTATTACCAGAAGACAATAAACAGGGGAGGAGTGAAACATTTACAACACATATGAAATAGAATTCTGTATATAAGGTCCTAAGTGAGAATGTCCAAGGCTTCTGAAGTGTGTAAACAATAATCAAAGTGTCATAAAGTTGTAAACACATCAATTAAGTCTGAACTCTACCCTGAATTCACCCTGTTATGTGTGGTTTTTGACACTGGCTAGTACATATACTCTTGATTCTGCTTGTAAACTTTTTTTTGCTTCCAAGTAAACAGTGTGAGTCAGACAAATACCAGACACTTGCAAAAATTTCCCTGAAGCACTCAGGAAAAAGTTAAAGTAAAATTCTATCCCCACCCCCCAAAAATGCAAGGTGCTAATTGTAACAGCCATTAGCTCCTTCACCCCAATATGTGTATAAATGATTTTCATGTACTTTGATAGTACTGACACATGCTTCCCAATACAGACCTTGTTTCTAAAAATAAGCAAGTCACTCGAGGAAGGCTACATTATGCAATGTGCAATAAACATCTGGTACAAATTACAGAAGATGTTAACAGAAGTAAAACAGAGTGATTCAGGCATGTGGTAGAAAGTAGGAAACAGGTTAAAAAGAAATAACATAGAGCCTGCTGACTAGCCTAAAATCTTATGTTCCAACTGTCCCTAATTACCAGGGTCACATTCGGTTTTCTGGTAAAAGTCTGTCCTGTTTTGTCATTTGGAAATCTGGTTGTAAAATCTGGTTGGTGTGAGTTGCTACAGTTGCCATAGTCCAAGATTCAGCTTTTTCCTCTAGAAGCTAAACCTCTGGGTGGGGATCAGATGCTTGTAAGTACTTGCACACGAAGCAATGCACTAGCAATTGTGTTCCCCTTCATCAGATAGCAACATTTTATCAGTGTGTAGTGCTAAAGATCATTTACTTCATTTATACACCACCTTTCTCCCAAATGGGGACCCCAAGTGATTTACATCATTTCCCTCTTCTTCCTTTTATCCACACAGTAGGTGAAGTAGGTCAGGTTATGTGATTGGCTCAAGATAGGATTGCCAGCTCTTGGGTTTGAACACTCCTGGAGATTTTGGGGGGTGGAGCTGGGGGAGGGTGTGTGTTGGTGAGGAGAGGGACCTCAGCAGGGTGTAATGCCATAAACTCTATCTTCCAGAGTAGCCATTTTCTCCAAGGGAACTCATCTCTGTAGCCAGGAGATCAGTTGTAATTCCAGGAAAGCTCCAGCTACCACCTGGAGGTTGGCAACTCTAGCCCAATGTCACCCAGTGAGCTTCCATGGCAGAACAGGGATGCAAACCTGGTTCTTCCAGATCCTAGTCTGACACTGTAATCAGAGTTGTAGAATGCTGGACTGTAACCCCCTTTCTGGGGTCATTAAAGTACACTTCAGGATAAAATGATTCCTGCATCAGCCAGTAAACTGAGACACAGTTTCTGAATGAATTCTATTCAACTTTTCATATTAAATGCATAAGCCAAATTAATAAGTTCAGTAACTGAGACTGTAGTTTGCTTTTGGCCCTCAGGTTGTCTGGACCTTGGTGAAGCAAATAGTTAATCTATTTCATAGGATTCAAAGACCAGCACTGCTGTGTTCTCTTTTGCAATTTATATTTAGGTACAACTCATGAAGAAAATGTCACTTTCCTTGGATGAAAAGCTATCTGGCTCTGATATGAAACTTAGGGGTGGGGTTGGCAAAAGAACAACATTTGCTACAAGGAATTCTAAGCACATCCAAGACCATCCCATATTTATTTGAGAATCTTTATTTAATATGATTTATTGCTCTCTCTTTTAAAAACATATTTAATTTGTAGCTTCAGATGGATATTTCAACTTTCTGTAAATATTTTTAAAAGAAGAGACTGTCCTCTCCTCCCTTCTCCCAGTGTCTCAAATAGATTTCTTGCTAGCATAAAATGCTGACAAGGAGTTTGAACTACACTGGTGGAAATTAATACTTTTATAACTTTAGTAGACTACAGATTCACTTCTTGCACAGCCAGATCATTATCTAGCTCTCAAAATATGAGTGCACTAGTAAGTGTTTCTCATGTTGCATGAGTGTGCATGGACACATTATCCCTTGCACTTTGTTATCAAAAATCTTCCTATCTATGCTTATCTGCACAGATCTGACGTTTTGCTTTCTGGGCTTACATACCTATTTTGTAACATCGACATTTGTAACATGTGTTGCATTTGTATTAAACTTCAAAGCCTAGTTATCATTTTGAGTAAAGCAAAACTATTTTGAATACATGGCATTCAGATAAAACCTACAAGTATGTTTTCTAGCCCATCTGCCCAAGCTTATCGATAACAATGATTTCTTGTCTAGAATCAACAAGTTTTTGTAATGCTTCCCAGTTCTGGTGGCTTGAATCAGTTGTTACCTACCACAGTCACGTAGCTTTTTTCAAGTTGGGTGGTAACCCATTGCTAACAAGAGGGACAAACCCATTTTTTTGTGCAGATGGTCAGTGGAAATGCCATTATGAAAGGTTACCATCACATGTCAGCTATGAAAGTCTTAGATGACACAATTGGTTCCAAGTTGCTAAAAATAAGTAAAAGTGAGTCATCCCTAGACTCACCCCAAGGTTGTCTCTCAGTTCTATGCTGTGCCAGATCCTGGCATAATTTTGTGACCTTGGGTGACAGTAGCTATGTTGGTAGAGAAGACAATATATGGAATTGGTTGGTTTTCATTGTCCCAGCTTGTGATGCTCACTTGGCATAACCGTCGTAGTGCAGCATCCTGAGCTCACCTGCATGGCAGCTTATGGGATCTGGTTGTGAGATAGTGAGAATGTGTTGCCAATCTGGAGATCTCCTGGAGTTACATCCGTTTTCTGAACAAAGGGAAATGGTTGCTTTGGAGGCTAAACTCTTTGGTATTACACTCTGCTGAGGCCTCTCCCCTCCTCAACCCTGTTCTTCCCAGGCTCCACAACCAAATATCCAGGAATTTTCCCAGACAGATTTGACAACCCTATGAGTGAGAGATGACAAAAATATCTGAGAACCTGTTGACATTATTAGGCAAAGCCATTGTATACAGAGTCATTCCCAAGTAAATGCAACTAAAGAGAAAGCAACAAAACATGTTTAGGGACTATTTTAAACTGTAAAACATAATTAATAAATATTGTATATAGCTTTGTTAGTTGACAGCCAAAAATCTTGGGATTGGTAGTATAATATTGGGTTAGAAGCAACCCAAATAACACAACATTTCTTCAGAAGTCTGTTAGGCTGGAGGATCAATTTTAAAAAGTGATGGGGAGGGAGAAAAAAGACCTCTAAGATGCAAATTTTGGGCTTTTCCATCATCAACTTTTCTCCCTCCTCCCTATCTCTACCTTTTATGTTGCATGTTGAGGAGGAGGAAGAGGAGGGGAAGAAGAAGAAGAAGATTGGATTTATACCCTGCCCTTCATTACCCGAAGAAGTCTTAGAGCAGCTTACAACCTCCTTTCCCTTTCCCTCCCCACAGCAGACACCCTGTGAGGTAGGTGGGGCTGAGAGACCTCTTCTGAGAGCTGATCTTGAGAGAAAAGCTCTGTAAAAACTTGTAACTGACCCAAGGTCACATCAGCAGCTGCATGTGGAAAAGCAGGGAATCAAACCCAGTTCTTTCAGATTAGAGTCTATGCTCTTAACCACTACACTAAACTGGCTCTAAGGATTGAGGAATTCTAAAACCTACTTACAACTTTTGCAATATTTTTATCACAATTAGAAGTATACAAAGGGACATGGTAAAAACAAGAACACACGTATTAAATAGCTGCTTTTTGAGTACAAAATTAATACATCATAAAAAATAAGAAGAGACAGTGTTGTTTAACAGTCCTCAGTTTGATTAGTTCTGTGGTTTAGTTCCAGCTGAAAAGTAACTATAGTAATGAAGTTGTGTCTTTATCTCTTCATAACCTCATAGCAACTCTAGAAAATGCAGGGGTGGAAATGTTTTGCACAAGTCAGTTTTGTGGACTCAGCTTGGAAACTGAAAGCTAAGATGTATTTCTAGCTCATGCATCAATAAAGATTTTGCAATAGCTGCTCAGCTAACAGCTCTGTTAATCATACACTAATCTGGGTGAAATACGCACATGATCAAAAAGGGGGTTTGAGTGTAAACTGTCCAGTATTGTAAGCAAATAGCAGACAGCATGTGAAAATTAAAACAAGATTTGGAATGGGATCAAGTGTTTGAAAAACCTGAGTCTAATTTTTGGTATTGGAAGTAAATCTACTCTTATTAGGAAATTAGTCAGAGTAGTTACTTTACTTGGAAACACTTCTCCAGATCACCTACATATTGTATTGGGATGAAATTCTCAGAGATTGTACCCTTCGCCTAAGGGATCGTCTCTCCAAAATTTCAGACAGGTAGTAAAGCATCCTTGTTTCCATAAATTTAAACCCATTATGATGAGTTCTATCCTCTGCTGCCAACAGGAACAGCTCCCTGCCCTCCTCTAAGTGACTAATCATCAGATGGGAAGACTTCCACCCCCCCTCCCAAATGTAAGAAATAATCTTGGTTAGATTAAGAACCTATCTGATAGTTCCAAGTACAGTTGGATGGTCAGTTGATTCTCCACTAGAGATTTTTTGGCTGTATTTATTCACATTGTTAGCTTAGGGGTATTGTTATCAGTACAATATGCATTACTAATGTGACCCAGTGGGTTTATGCCATGCATTTACAGTCAGTTGGCATGCACTGCAGAAACAACACATTCTAATCAACCTCCCCCCAACTGGGTGCACACTGACAAACACAGTATGTGCAAGTGCACTAAGAATTCCTCAGCAAACCTGGCACTGACACCAGTGATATAGGCCCATTCTGCATCTAGCATTTGCTCCGTTGTCTTACCAAACCCATGCTGGAACAGAAAAAGATGTGGCTCAAAACCACATTCAAATACTGACTGCAGAGTCACCCCGAATGGCCATAAATCTATGCAGACAGTACCATAAAACTGAGAGATCAAAGGAAGTGAAACCGGCATGCAGTGTGGAGACTACCCTAAAATCTGACAATCAAAGCAAGTGAAAGTGGTATGCAATGTAGAGGGGCATTTCTGTTCCTATGTGGGTTTGGTAAAACAGTGGAGCGAATGCTAGATGCAGAATGGGCCATAGACTAGGGCAGGCAGGAATGAAGAGAAAGGCATAGCACAACTGCAACAGCATAACATACCCAGGTGTCAGTTCAAGCCAACAGGCCGCTAGTTACAAGACAACCCTGGAATGAGTCCCAGGCACAACTAGGGAAAGTAGGTCTCCTTCTTGTTTCCTGACAGGTGGACACTTTTTTAAAAAAATGGTACCACACCAGCAGGATGTCAGTTCCAGCAAATACCCAAAAGCAACGTGATGTTGCCAACATGCCATCAATATGATTCTCCAAGATTTGGGCTAAACTCTATGGTATTTGCCATTGGCTGGCAACTCTAGGCACAACTGAGGTTTTGAACCATCAAACATAGTCACCTGTAAAGGGCTGCTAATGGAAATTGGCCGATTCAAACGTTAAAGACATTTTGGTCAGCAATCTGCCTTGCACAAGGTGCACTATCCCTCTGCTGTACTCAGGGAGCTCATTACCTTTGACCATTCCTGTTCATGTCAGCAAGCCATATTTCCTTCCCACCCCCACCACTGTCATACAGGCTGCATGGCTTGTAAGACACCAGCAGTGATCAGGGGGATTGCACAACCTGAGCAACCATCCCTTCCTCTTTACTAGAGTACAACTGCATTAAGTGTGGAAGGTGCCCTCAGCCTCTTCCCAGTGTGAGTTCCATGTTGACTGCTGAGGTCAATCAGGAGCAGGGGTAGAGAATAAATCATTATCTCCCAAACCCCAAACAAATGGTTTGTAACTGTTTCCACATGGATTATTTGCCCCAGAGTTTTGGGAAGGTGGAGTTTTTCCCTGCTTCCCTACAGCATTGTGGTGCATTTGTTCACTTCTGGGTTTTCCTCCGATCTTTGCTTTGGGAAGGATCACAGCAAATTTTCCCAGTCTTGTCCACGGAGCAACCCAGCTCTTGTTCTGACAGTACCCATTTCCTCCCACTGGCCACTAGTGGGTCCTTGTTTAATATAACAATCTGTGTATCAGGTTATCTGAATTACAAGACTTTTTTTTTTTTTTTTAAAGAATCTATCCTCTTTTGTTGTAGAACTACCAGGGGAAAGGCATATCTCCACAATGAAAGGTGGCAGAGACTTGCTTTCCTAAAAAGGAGGGAGGGAAGGAAGAAAACAAGCAAGCTGGGAATTCACAGAACCCAATAGATACCTATATTCTGTTGTATGTTTTATACTTCTGGTCTATGACTATAATGAACAACAACTCATACTATAGAGATTCAATTTCCATCCGGAATGTTTGCACATGCAGGCCCCCATGGGGAAAATAGTACCCTCAGGGCCTTTTTGAGTGATGAAAATGGCAAGGGGAGGGTGGCTGGAACTCCTCCCTCCCCCCAACACCATATTCCTGATCCAAATTGGGCCCCTGTAGTGCTTTAGAATCGAGTTCCCATGGGAAATTCACAGGTGGCATCCTGCTGTAGGTCCCCACGGTCATCACATATTAAATGCAGTGTGTAGTCTGTGCCTTGGTATGGTAAAATGAGAAGGCAAATTTGCTACAATATGTTTTTAAATTAATAGTAACTGAGAACAGTTATATAAACCAGCCTCTCACTTTTTTTGGAGGGAAGTCAGAGATTTTCAAGGCAATTAGCTTGGCTTTCTTTTATAATTAGGAATTTTGGCTATAGTAGTAATTGTACATTAGTAGCTTATTAAAATGTCAAAAACAGAGTATAGTTCTGAATACAATTAGTAGATTTTAGCTTCACTTTTGACAGCAAAACTAATTAAACTAATATGTTAGGGTCACACTGAAAGCTGCCAAAGTAAGCTCTTAATCATTGAATATCATTTTTGTTACAAATAATAAAAAACCTTAATTACTTTGAGCTAAATATATTGCCTTTCCCTCAAACTACTCAACAGTAGGAGGTCACTCATTAACTAGCAGCAAAATGTTTACTCCTACTGAGAAACATAAATTAAATGCTATTCTAAGAAAATCAATTTTGATTTTATAAGTACTTGACCTACCATACTTTTCCTGTGTCTTAAAATTTATCCTCCTTTCCATGTACTTGAATTAGGACCAAATACTTCACTTGTAAACAATTATGGTTTTTGTAATTAACATTTCAAAATGTACAAAATAAAAAATTATTTGAGGGGATATTTCAAAACAAACTTATAAATGATGTTGGATTTCTTGTCCTCTCTGTATTTTCTCCCCTTCATTTGTTTTTTACTCTTGGGCTTTTGAGATATAAAGTGCTTGAACTAACCGGAAGTGTATGTTTTATGGAAGCAACACTGCCTTTTATATGTTCTATAAAGCAAGAAGTGTATGTTGGACCACAATTCTTAAAAAGATGTTTAGAGTTCAGACTGACTTAGGAACTGAAGCACACCTCATCAGAGACAACAGTTGCTTTGTTACTAATGGCAAGTAAGTAAAAAAAAAAGTAATCTGTTCCACAAGATTCAAGAATTCAAAGGGAAATTTAAAGCATGGTTAGGCATACTAAAAGGTCAATACAGAAATACATTTACTGAACAAGACAAAGTAAAGATGGGAACAATACACTGAAGACCTATATAGGAGACATTAAAGAATGACAGATTCCTTCAAAGAAGAATCGTTTGAAGAAAAACCTACAATTTTAGAAATTGAAGTGCAATCTGCACCGAGAATAATTGGGAGAAACAAATCACCAGGAGTAGATGGAATATCAATAGAGCTATTCCAAGTTACAGAAACGGAGAGCATCAAAATCTTAACAAGAATATGCCAACAAATATGGAAAACAAAACAATGGCCCTCAGACTGGAAATGCTAAATTTACATTCCAATTCCGAAAAAAGGAGGCATCAAAGACTGCAGCAGCTATCGAACCACTGTGTTAATTTCTCACTTGAGTAAAGAGATGTTCAAAATCTTACATCAAAGACTGTTTTCATATATGGAACGAGAAATACCAGATGTTCAAGCTGGATTCAGAAAAGGAAGACGCATTATTAGAGATCATATTGCAAATTTACATTGGTTACTGGAGCATATGAGATTACATCAAATCTTTTGACTGCATGGATCCATGAAAAGTTACGATTGGTTTTAAAAGAAACAGGTGTGCCATAGCAGCTGATTGTTTTGCTGCACAACCTGTATTCTAACAAGAGGTTGCTGTTAGGACAGAATATGGAGAAACAGAATGGTTTCCAATTGGCAAAAGTGTCAAACAAGTATGTATTTTATCTCCCCATCTCTTCAATCTATATGCAGAACATATAAGGAAATATGGATTTGAATTAGATGAAGGAGGAATGAAAATTGATGGAAGAAACATTAACAATTCGACATAGGCAGATGATACCACCTTACTGGCAGAAAATAGTGAAGACTTGAAACAACTCCTAATGAAGAGTAAAGCAGAAAGTGCCAAAGATGACAAAAGTAATGCCTGCTGGGGAATTACACAGCTTTGAGGTTAACAATTAAAAAATTGAAGTTGTTCAAGATTTTCTATTCCTCGGTTCCATCATCAACCAAAAGGGAGACTGCAGCCAAGAAATTAGAAGGAGACTGAGATTGGGAAGGGCAGCCATGAAGGAGTTAGAAAAGATTCTGAAGTGTAAGGAAGTGTCTCTGACAACCAAGATCAAGATAATTCATGGCATACAATCCCCCATTACTATGTATGGGTTTGAATGTTGGACAATGAAGAAAGCTGACAGGAAGAAAGTTGATTTCTTTGAAATGTGGTGTTGGAGAAGAGTTTTACTGATACCATGGACTGCCAAAAAGACAAATAAGTGGGCTCTAGATCAAATCAAGCCTGAATCCCTAGAAGCCAAAATGACTAAACTGAGGCTATTGTACCTTGATCACATGATGGGAAAACAAGAATGACTGGAAAAGACAATAATGCTAGGAAAAGTTGAAGGCAGCAGGAAAAGAGGAAGACCCAACATGAGATGGCCTGACAATCAAGAAATCCACAGACCTCACTTTGCAAGAATGTTTTGGAGGTCATTAATTCATAGGGTCACCATAAGTCAGAAGCATCTTGAAAGCACTTAACACATGAGGAAT
>NW_015170917.1:192861-194561 GCF_001447785.1 Gekko japonicus | reverse complement strand
TGCCGGCTTTGAAAAGAGAGTCTTAGCCTCCCAGAAGAAAATGGGGGAAGAGATAAAGGAAGTTAAAGAGAAAATTACTAGTTTTGCAGAAGAAATAAGCTCAATTAAGCAGACTGCAACTTCTGCTAAGGAACAGGCAGTAAAAAACATACAGCGGTTAAACCAATTAACGAGCCAGCTTAATGACCTCTCAGATCGGAACAGAAGGGCAAACTTAATTTTGGCAGGGATTACTGAAGATGTAGGCGTCAAGTCCTTGGACGAATCCCTAAGGGCATGGATAGAGGAGAATGGTGTAAAAATTACCCCGGAAGACATTGAGAGAGCCCACAGATTGCAGAGAAGAGGAGGGGGAGAAAACCACAGAGACGTCATCATTAAATTTAGCAGAGAAAAACTTCAGCAACAATTGTACAAGACATTAAAAAAGAAACCAGATTTGAAATTTAGGGGGGGAAAGGTCTGGGTGAGAGAAGATTACTGCCAAGAAACTATTATTGTCATGCCTGCCCCTGCTGATGTCATGCCTGCCTTTGCTGATGCCCCTGAACAGGCTCCTGAGGACCCTGAACAGGCTCCTGAGGACAGTACTGCAGCAGAAAGGCAAAGACTGGATCCTGGTGCTCATCTCCGTTTCCAAGCCGAAGAGCCAGCGCTGTCCAAAGACATTTCTGTGGTCATGTGGCCAGCATGACTAGATGTCGAGGTGCATGGAATGCTGTTATTTTCCCATTGAAGCAGTACAGTACTTATTTATCTTCTTGCAATTTCTTGCTTTTGAACTGCTAGGTTGGCAGGAGCTGGAACCAGAGATGGGAGCTCACTCCATCACGTGGCACTTGGGTCTCAAACTGCTGAACTACCCATCTTTCAGTCTGCAGTTCAGCATCTTAACCACTGAGCCACTGCAGCCCCTTGGGTCTGGTTTGACCTCGGACTGTTCCTGGACTTTTGCTTGCTTGTGTCACGCCCCCTGGTCCTGCCGTGACAATTATGAAGAAAAAACAAATGGCCAGAGACTTTATGCCAACAATGTAAAATTTTCATGGGGTTATCCTTCCTCGATAATAATGTTTAAGGAGGGGAGGAGGCACATAGCACGAAACCCTAAAGAGGCAATGGAACTCCTCAAGTGATTAGGAATAGACACGGAGGACCTCAGAGACTAGGACATGGAGGAAGAAATAGAAGCAACAGAAGACCCGGGAGAAGGAGGCTCAGGGAGAGGCGAGAAAAGACCAAGGACATATGTCCAGCAGACATAAAACGTCATCATGTATAGATTATATTATACTAGAAAAAATAATAATATAGTTATAAAAGATATTAAAACCCATCTAATTTGGATATCCGATCACGCTCCTATAAATATAGAGTTTGAAATAAAGCAACCCAATATAAAAAGACTGTGGAGATACAATAATCTAATAATGATCAAAGAAGAGGACAGAAAATATATGGAGAAGCAGATAAGCTTATATTTTAAAGAGAATAGAGGGACAGTATCCACTAACATACTATGGGATGCTGCCAAGGCGGTAATAAGGGGACATTGTATAAAGAAAGAAAATATAAAAAGGGAAGGGTATAACAAAAGACAACCCAAACTTCAGGAACTAGAGAAGCTAAAAAGAAAACTAATCGGAAAATATAACCCTAGGGTACAAAGTAAAATTAAAGAGATCCAGAAACAGTTGGAA
>NW_015170917.1:182763-192113 GCF_001447785.1 Gekko japonicus | reverse complement strand
TGGCAAATAATGAGTAAAGTGGGAATTGAAAAGAAATTCCTAGAGGCAATTAAGGAAATATACAAAGAAGGGAAGGCAATAGTGAGAGTAAATAATGAGCACTCACAAGCATTCCCTATACAAAGAGGGGTACGGCAAGGGTGCCCATTGTCACCGCTACTCTTCATAATGGCGGTAGAACAGTTAGCGGAACGGATCCGAAATTCTGGAAGAATAGAAGGTTATAAGATAGGGAAGACGGAAATTTGTTTGCGGATGACATCATAATCATCATGACAAATCCTAAAGAGGGAGTAAAGGAAGTAAAGATTATTTTAGATGATTTTGAAAAAAACTCAGGGCTAAGCGTAAACATGACAAAATCATAAATTTTATACTTAAATGTAAATAGAGAAGAAAAGAAAGAAATAAACAGAAGTACAAATATAGGGTTAGGAGTAAAGAAATTTAAATATTTAGGTATAGTAATACAGAAAAATTAATATAAGATGATAAAGGATAATTATGAAAAAATTGGAAGAAAATAGAGAAGTACATGAGAAGATGGAAAAACAAAACATTAGGGATATCCTCTAAGATCAGAAGTGTTAAAATGTTCTGGGTACCTAAAATATTGTACTTATTCCAAACACTACCAATGGGAGCAATGGAAAATAAAATTATTCAGTGGAACAGATCATTAAAAGAATGGATATTTGGCAACAAAAATTTAGGTTCAACAAAAGGATAGTATACACCCATAAAGCAGAACTGGGATGGGGAGTTCCAGACTTAAATAAGTACTATGAGGCATTCCAACTTAAATCATTACTAGAATTAGGTGAGGAAAAAGAACTGAAATGGGTTAGATTTGAGGATGAGATTAATAACAACATAGGAAGATTAGGTATTTTTCACAAAGTTAAGGCTAAAGATCTAAAATTAACAATAGGCCCTAGAAGATCAACATTAGAAGTCTGGAGGAAATGGCAACCGTACTGGCTAAGAAGACCCTCTAGATGGGCGCCATTAGAAACTATCATAGAAAAGGAGCAAGAAATTAAATGGGGGGAAATTTTGAGGTCTATAGGATATCATAGAGTGGAGGATTTATTTAGAGGGAAAATCCTTAAGCCATTACAAGAAGTAACAGATGAGATAGGTAAGCAATATTGGTTAAAAATAGCAGGTCTCCATAAGGCTATAAAGGAGATTAATGAAAGAGAAGAAATGTGGATAGACGAACCAATGGAAGAAATATATAAAGAAATGTTTGAGAAGAAACAAAGTCTAGTAGGGAAAATTTACAAAAAGATGATATTAAATAAAGATAAAATGATAGAATATTTACAAAAAGTGTGGAGTGGAGAAGGACGGATATCAGAGAGGATGGCAGGAAAAATTATGAAAGGAATAGACAAAATTAAGGTATTTAGATTCAAAGAACTGGAATATAAATTTCTTACAAAATGGTATAAGACACCTGCTCAACTGGCTAACATGTTCCCAGCATCAAGTTCACTTTGCTGGCACTGTAGACAATCTAAAGGTTGGTTTGCACATATGTGGTGGGAGTGCAGTGAAATAAGGACATTCTGGTTAGACATTATTAAAGTTATAAGGAAGGTAGCTAAAATAAATTTAAATATAGATTTCAACTTAATGCTGACAAGCACAATGGGAAACTCGAGTTTGGATAAGGAAGACCAAGCCCTAGTTAAGGCCATGATATTGGCGGGCAAAGCAGCTATAGCTTTGGGCTGGAAGGATAAAAGTAAATGGACCGTGGAAATCTGGCACGTCTATTTGTTTGATTTTATACAGTCAGACATTGTGGCAGCCCTGCGCAAGGAGTCATCGTGGGAAGGGAAATCTGCAGAAATTCGGAAAAGATGGAAGACCTATCTGGAGTGGATATCCAAAGAGGGAAGGGAAGACATTCAGTGGAAGATTCAGACTTTGTGCCCGTGGCTGGAGAGAAAAGACTAAGGACTACACGAAAATAGGGAAGGGAGGAGGGAGGGAAGGGAAGGGAAGGGGAGAAAAAAATTGTAAGGTGCTAAATAATATGAAATGTAAAAGTGATGTATAAAACCAATAAAAATAATAATAAAAAAAGAAAAGAAAGCACTTAACACACACATATGTGCAAACAGGCTAACATAAACTGATCCTATAAAAGCCCTTGGTTATACCGTACAGTTTAGAAAGGCCACTTTTGTTTGAGTGCTCATAACTTACTCTTGATGGTATAGCCAAAAGTAAATTTTAAAAAATTTCCTAGAAACTGTGAAGCAAGGACTATAGTCATTTAATTAACAATACCTTGGAATTTACTTCCACATATACCTGTTTAGGATTGGTCCCATAATTTGTGTGAACTAAGAACTGGCTTCCTATCAGCTCGACCTTAACCAAAGTTCCCTGACATTTTTTGAGGGCCAAGGTCAAACAGCTGCACTGTGCAGAACATTTGCAAAGCTCCAGTATCAGTCTGGAATAACATAGGTGGGCTGATGCCAGTTCCTCATGCGGTCCAAATTATGGCA
Organism: Gekko japonicus; assembly: GCF_001447785.1. Taxonomy (NCBI): domain Eukaryota; kingdom Metazoa; phylum Chordata; class Lepidosauria; order Squamata; family Gekkonidae; genus Gekko; species Gekko japonicus. The sequence goes on along the minus strand of NW_015170917.1, from coordinate 189,585 downwards.
TAACTTGATGTCAGCAGATGGCAGGCTGCCTGTCTGCTCCAGATAGCCCAACTTTAGGCCTGTTGTCATTAGATTGCTCAATCCAGGAAGTGATGTGTTTTATGTAGATTTTTTTTGCTTCACACCAACGCTATTGTAACAGCCTGTATAGAAAAATTGCTTTCTGCTTTCTATATCCACATGCCTTCTCCTGTGATGTCTTTTTGATAACATGCTGTGTCTTGTTTCCTGTTGCAAGCCAAATGGTGAGGGCCACAAGGCCTCAATAGCCATGCCATAAACCCACATTCTTTCACACTTTCATGCCAAAAGCCAGACCTCATGGCACCACTTTCTGGCCCACATGCGACTAGGCACGTACACGATGGAGAAGCTGTGCAGTTTGGGTCACCTGACTGCAGGAGGGGCCTCCAGACTTCTAGCCATTCCTGTGTTGCAGCTATGGCAACCAACAATTGGCCACACACCCCTGTCCACTCGTGATTGGCTGATGGCCACAGCTGATTGCGATTAGATTGGGCTATAATTGTTTTGGTCCCTCTGGGAGTAGTAGCTTAGCTCTGGCTGCTCTCTTGTTTAGCCCTTCCTTCTTTGTCAGTTTGTTTTATTGCACCTGGAAATGCTGCCTCGTGAGAGACAAAGAGTTGCTTTGTGAAGTGGAGCACATGGGTGCAAGGATGGGATTTCTCCTTAAAATCCCTTGGTGTTACCTGGATTATCACCATGGACAATCTTGAGCTCTTGGATGCTATCCTGACTTTGGTAACTATGTATCTTTAATATGTAGTTAAGGCAAATTGCCCTAGCCTTTATTATTTTGTAATCTCTGGTAAGGTAAAGGTAAAGGTTCCCTTGCTCGAAAGCCAGTCGAATCCGACTCTAGGGTTGCGGTGCTCATTACTAGAATTATCCTTTATTATTTTGTAATCTCTGGTAAGGTAAAGGTAAAGGTTCCCTTGCTCGAAAGCCAGTCGAATCCGACTCTAGGGTTGCGGTGCTCATCTCCGTTTCAAAGCCGAAGAGCCAGCGCTGTCCGAAGACGTTTCCGTGGTCATGTGGCCAGCATGACTAAACACCAAGGCGCACGGAACGCTGTTACCTTCCCACCGAAGTGGTACCTATTTATCTACTTGCAATTTCTTGCTTTCGAACTGCTAGGTTGGCAGGAGCTGGAACTGGAGACAGGAGCTCACCCTGTCTTGCGGCACCCGGGTCTTGAACCGCTGAACTACTGACCTTCCACAGCCTGCAGTTCAGCGTCTTAACCACTTGAGCCACCGCAATCTCTGGTAGTCTATGCTAATCTCTGTACTGAATAAAGATCCTTCTAATTGTTAAATGGTTTCTAATGTTGTACCTGAATTCTATGTCTAAATCCTGTGGCCTAAATGCTCACCATATACGCTACCATTGGAGAGTAAAAGTGTGCATCTCTATATTGAGTTGATAATGTGTTTTGTCCAACTAAGGGTTTGGAATCTCTCCCTTAGGAAAGGCGGGGACTAGATAAAAGAGGTTCTGGTGGCATATTGTTCTGAAAACCAGAGAGGATATAGTCCATCTCGTGGTTTGTTGTTTAATGTACTGAAAAGAACAGGATTCCCTCCCATTCCTGGACTGGCTTGGGTGGGGTAATACCTGTATACAGCCAATGTTAATTTTCTTAATATAGAAATGTAAAATATTTATCTTCTGCTGCTGTTTTTACACTAATTGTGATAGCCAGTACATCTGACCGTACTATTATCTGACAGCCCAGAAGTTCTTTTATTCTAATTTTTAGAAAATCAGAACCGGCAATAGATTGAAACAAGTTTATCGGACACCTGTCAATGGGAACAGTATGTACCATGACCAATGGTACTTCGCACATATCTTTCTGGGAAATATTAGCCACCAAATAATTATAAAAACAAAATCCACAAGGACATAAGCTCAGAAAAAGCAATGTTCAGGAAAAATGGAGATACAATGAATGATTGTATTCTAATGCAAGGGAAATTAAAGATATACATGTACTTTGTTAGCCAAATTGCCTTGAATTATCAATTAGTCTAGGGGAGGTTATGATTATTAATTGGCAATAGGCAAATTAGGGTTCACACCGATTTATACAGAAGTCCCACCTTTACTGTAAGTACCAGAACAGACACAGAGACTGTATTCAGTCTAATATGTCTTTTTACTGGAGGATATATATATATCATTCAAACAATACACAAGCACACACGCATATATACTGATTCTCAAAAATAAAGATAGATCATAAACACTTTTGCATTAGCAGGACATTTGTTGGTTGGGTGATATTTACCTGTCCTCATTGATTGAGCCGTTCCAATGGAAGAATAGAGGGGTTTAGAAATAGAAGATGGGGAACACGTGCTCTGAACTGGCAGAACCATGTGGACTCTAGCTGCAGACTAGAGTTTAAAGATGGAGGTAGGGTATATGGATAGCAAGCTAGACATAAGAGGGTTAAAGCTTCGATAGGGGTCGTGGAGAGGGAGAGAGAGAGACCATGTGCTCAATCAGCATATTTTATAACGTGGTGTGTGTGGGGGGGGGCAGGCTGAGCTGGCCACATCCCCCTGTGACACCTCCTGTTAGTCCGTCCCATAAAACATACTATTGGCTGGCTGGAAGAGGGGAGGGGGACTAAGGAGTGGTCAATATTGAGAGCTAGTAACTTGGTCTGGGGACTGGCACCTGGATGAAGAGTGATTGAATCATCATGCTAGGGCTATTGTCTCTTGATGGCCCTAGCCGGCTTGCTGATGGTTGAGCAATTAGTTGCTAACCAACTATCACTGGAGTCTCAGAGCTGTGTGCAGCTTTGCAGGTTTGGGGGTTGCCTACATGTGCTTGAAGAAACTCCTAATGGCGTCTGGAGTTCTCTGTCCTCATGTTTTCCATGGCATGGCATCTGAGGCTTTGTGCAGGCTTATGGAACTGCTTCATCTCACAGCAGGTGAGATGGCTGGTGACTCTGTACCATCACTGGAGCAGCAACACTAAAGGAAGGTGTCCCTCTTTCAGGTGTGCAGTCTCAACAGGTATTCTCAGGTCTCCATGTTGTACAGTCTGTTTGCACAGTCCATACAGTTCATAAAAACACATTGATAGGCTTGCATGGCAACAACTTATCAGTATTATAAATATGTAAAGAAATCTTAATATTAAACAAAAAATTATTTAAAGAGGTTGAAGCTGCAATCCTAAGGGTATTTTCCTTGGAGTGATCTCTACTGAATAACATTGGACTTAATTCTGCATAGACTTGCTTAGGAGTACTCCTGGTCTAGCCCCTGTAGCAATCCACATTAAAAATCCCCCAGACTAGGGTGTGTCTTTAATTGCTATCAGCTTTCATATGTTTAGACACAGTGTACCATTTATAGTGAAGGGCAGAAGGGGGGTTGTTGTTGCCACCCTATGCATTTGGGGGTGTCCTTTGCTCCCCAGTGGGTGCACTTCCCAGCAGCCCAGCCACTTAGCTGAGGGCACTTCTGCACCAGCCCTTCCAGTGCCCTCCCCACCCTCCTCCAAAGACATTGGGTCTGCCTGCTACATTGGTTCCCCCAGCCATTGACTCCAGGCACTCCCGTGATCCCCTGCCCCCTCAGTGATACCTTCACAGATGTCTTTCCCCTGGGTGACAGAAGCCCCCCCTTCCTTGAGTGGATACAGAGTTAAGAACTTCATTCACTCTATTACTTTCCCAACTTTCTCCCCGATGGGGACCACAAGTGGCTTCCATCATTCCCCACTCCTCTGTTTTATGCTCACAACAACCCTGGGAGGTTGGTTAGAATGTGCAACTAGCCCAAGGCTACCCAACAGGCTTCCATGGTACAAGTGGGGATCAGAATCTGAGCCTCCCAAATATAGTCACATACTCTAACCACTGCACCAAGCTGGCTCATTCGCCCAGACCACCCTCTGGCCTCTCTCCCTTCACACAGCAGCCTGCGAAGTGAGGGAGGGTACCTGCTGCTCAGTCAGCACTGGAGATGCTGCTGGGCCCCTGCTATGTTTGACAGATGACTATGACCAGTGGCACCTGCAGAACTACCCACAGCCACCCAAGGTACCGAGAGCCCACCCTCTTAGGCATGTCATTGGGAAGCCCTCAGGCGAGTCACAGATGGGGTGGAGAGGGAGTGCGTCTGGGAGGGTTGTGGAGCTCCTGTCATGTAGTTAAAACCAGAGACACAGTTGTGGCACAACACAGACTTTATTGAACTGCAAACCATGGCAAAGGTGTGAAAATTCAATTTGCTACCTCTTTGGGGCCATGGGGAAGAGGACTGAGGGTCCCTGGCATGGCATGTGTCTAAGTGGGATGGAACTGCAGGTGGCACTTGGAAAGGCTGACCAGGTGCAATGCTCTACTCCAAGAGGAGGGCTGTATAGCAGATTGAGCAGAGTGTGTGGGGGAGGACACAAGACTTGCCACACCCACAAGTCTCCCTGTTGGATCTTCACCTGCAGGAAAGCAAAACTGAGATATGTGCAGCCATGGCAAGTGGGCATGAGTGTCATGCTGGGCTTAGCCATGGATATGTTGTCTTCACAGGGTCTGAAAATGCTGCCCCATGGGGCAGCTTTGTCACAACCCCCCCCCCCAGGCACATGATAGTACCATCTGAATTACACTCACTTGTCCTGTGTTGAAGTTCTCAGGGATTGCTGGTGATCCATTCACAGCAGCACCTGCAGCTGCTGCTTGAGGCTCTGATTCTGCAAGGAAATGAGTTAAAGGTTTGCCTGTCAAGCTAGTTCACCACATACAGTGGAGCAGCTGCCAGACACCCCCCCCCCCACTGATACGCCCTGTCCTCTGCCGAGGGTGGGAAATAGGCAAATGACAGAACATTCCCCCCCATCTCCTGGGAATCTCTCCTGGGATCTTTTCCCATGGCATGTCAGAGGCCATAGTGCTAAGAGGCTGTGGCTTGGGCTGCCCCTGCATGAACTCGATGCAGGGCTTGAGTGCAGGAAACGCCATCATGGAACCCAGGATCAAGCAATGGAAATGGGGGAGCAGGTTTGGGATCCTTGCCCTCGCTTACCTGTCAGTGCGTGGTTGCCCCTATGGGTCAAGCCTCCAAAGGTGGGGTACCTATTAGGATTCTGAAATGGGAGAGGTTAGCCACAGAGTATGGACTCTGTTCACCTTTTGGGGTGTTAGCACTAAGTGCTCACCTTGTACTGCTAAGTGCCCTCTCTGTGCTTTTCCTGCCCCACCAAAGTGCCTTGCTGCTTGCTCTTACTGTGCATGGCAGGGAGCTCTGAGACTAACTACTGAGTTGTAAGATGTCCTGGCTGAGTATTTTGTAGGGTGGAGGGGGGGCGTGATTTAGTGCCAGAGAGTGGGCTTGGCCACCATTGGGGAGGGTGGTGATTGGATGAGCCTGTAGTAGGCATCCTGAGCTCCTATGGGCCCAATGGGCATGGTGGCAGCAGATGGTTCAATTGGCATCTATGTGCCACATCATATTTTTTTGTTGGGGTAGCTTTCTGCCTCTGACAAGGGGCATTCCCAGGCTGAAAGGGCTCAGGGAGCCAGGTAACTCTGGCCACATCCCTGAAACTGCCCACAACCATGCTGGTGCAGGGGCCCACACCTTGGTTATGCCAATGGGCGGCCATTGCAAGCCTCCACCAGCACCGAAGAAACATGGAGAGGCACTGGGGGCCTGTGCCATCGTAACTGGTCATTACACTGGCTGGCGTACAGATCAGCACTTTCAGCCCCCCCCCCTTAGGATTGTGCTGTAAAAGACCAAAAGACACATCTGTAATTGTGTTTTCATTTATCTACATAAATTAGAACATAAGAACATAAGAACATAAGATATGCCAATGTTGGATCAGGCCAAAGGCCCATCCAGTCCAACACTCTGTATCCCACAGTGGCCAGAAATACCAGTGCCATCAGGAGGTCCACCAGTGGGGCCAGGACATTAGAAGCCATCCCACTGTTGACCCCCCCCCCAAGCACCAAGATTGTGTTTTCATTTATCTACATAAATTAGAACATAAGAACATAAGAGATGCCAATGTTGGATCAGGCCAAAGGCCCATCCAGTCCAACACTCTGTATCCCACAGTGGCCAGAAATACCAGTGCCATCAGGAGGTCCACCAGTGGGGCCAGGACATTAGAAGCCCTCCCACTGTTGACCCCCCCCAAGCACCAAGATGACAGAGCATCACTTGCCCCAGAGTCCCTATCTATACCTTGTGGCTAATAGCCACTGATGGACCTCTGCTCCATATGCTTATCTAATTCCCTTTTGAAGCCGTCCATGCTTGTAGCCTCCACCACTTCCTGTGGCAGTGAATTCCAAGTGTTAATCACTCTTTGGGTGAAGAAGTACTTCCTTTTAACCGTTCTAACCCGACCGCTCAGCAATTTCATGGAGTGCCCACGAGTTCTTGTATTGTGAGAAAGGGAGAAAAGTACCTCTTTCTCTACCTGCTCTTTCCCATGCATAATCTTATAAACCTCAATCATGTCACCCCTCAGTCGTTGTTTCTCCAAGCTAAAGAGCCCTAAGCGCCTTAACCTTTCCTCATAGGGAAAGTGTTCCAACCCTTTTATCATTTTTTTGTTGCCCTTTTCTGCACTTTTTCCAAAGCTATAATATCCTTTTTAAGGTGTGGTGACCAGAATTGCACACAGTATTCCAGATGAGGTCGCACCATTGATTTATATAGCGGCATTATGATATTGGCTGATCTGTTTACAATACCCTTCCTAATAATCCCCAGCATAGCATTGGCCTTCTTTATTGCAGTCACACACTGTCTCGAC
>NW_015170917.1:175103-180076 GCF_001447785.1 Gekko japonicus | reverse complement strand
AGGGCACATTCCCCTTATCCTCAGCACAGTGCCCTGTTTCCCCTAGACCCTCATGCTCCCTGACAGCAGCGGGGCTGCCAGATCCAGAGTGGGACGTAGCTAACAAGTCCCCGAGAGTCTTTTCTGTGCGCCTAGCTGACTGTCTCTGTTTCTCCAGGTCAGCCACCTTGGCCTCAAGGGAGCACACATGTTCCCTGAGAACCAGGAGCTCCTTGCACCGAGCACACACCCAAGACTTCTGCCCAGTGGGCAGATAGTCATACATGTGACACTCCGTGCAAAACACTGGATAGCCCCCAACCCCCTGCTGGTATTCTGGCTTCATAATTCTTTTAAAATAAGTAAATGTAATCCCCTTTTAAATCCTTTTGTATTTATGTGTTTTTATTTGTATTTGTGTTTTTCTTGTTAAAGTCAAATTACTTTATGGGGAAAACTAAGAGCCTAGGGTTTTCACTTTCTGCCTCTTCTTGGGCGTCTCACAGAGCCCCTAGTTCAAGAGTCCCTGGGCTAAGAGCCACGGGCTAAAAGCCCTTTAGCTCACCCTTCGGCTCGTGCCTCTGTCAAGGTGCTTTCTTAAATACTCGATTGCCGTCAATCACAGTCAAACAATGACCTTTCCTCTCCCTCTCTCAATCAGCCAGGAATCTGCAACAACTCTAAGCGCTTTGTGCCAGAGGCTCGTGCCTCTGTCAAGGGGCTTTCTTAAATACTCGATTGCAGTCAATCACAGTCAAACAATGCCCTTTCCTCTCCCTCTCTCAATCAGCCAGGAATCTGCAACAACTCTAAGCGCTTCCCCACACTCCCAGACCAGTTCTCCCACCAATATCCTAAGCTGAATCCTCTCAGCTGAAAGCAAGTAAAAAACCACTCACCCCTCTGTCTCCTGCTCCTGTTCCTGCTCAGAGCTCAGCATGAAAATATACTGCATATTAGAAAATACATAATACCATAAAGTGTAAAAAGACTTGTAGACTGAAGGCAAATTTACAAGGACTAGAACTTGAGGTTTGTTTTGTCTCTGGGCTGCAACAGAGGCTACAATGCAGCAAGATTTTAAATCAAACAGTAATCCTTTGCCTGTTTATGTATTTAAATTATCTATATCCAGCACTCTCCATAATCTGCCTAAGGCAGTGGAAAACATAAAACAATAAACACACAATTTAAAATTAAAATAACAAAATAACTCAATAGGCCAAAACAGTAACAATAAAAGCACTCTTCAGTATTTTAAAACAAGGGGTGTACATTACACCTTGAAAAAAATGGTATCTTTCAGATCTAGATATCAAGAAGCTGAAAAATATTGGTATTCCCATTTATCCATTGGTATTCCCTTTTATCCCATTTATCCTGGTCTGGTATTTGGATCCCCCCCCCCCGATTCCAATATTATTTGGCTCCATTATTCCCCTTGGGGAATCCTGAGTTTTGAAGGGGCTATTTTTGAGCAAATTGCACCAAAATTGTCATTGAGCTGCTGATGCCTATCCTTTAAAGTTTCTAGTGAATTGGACTAAGAGGTTAAACTCTATGAGCTATACTTTTTACGAGGCTTTCATTGGACCTTTATGTATGTTTTTAGAAGAAGAAGAAGAAGAAGAAGAAGAAGAAGAAGAAGAAGAAGAAGAAGAAGAAGAAGAAGAAGAAGAGGAAGAAGAAGAAGAAGAGGAGGAGGAGGAGGAGGAGGAGGAGGAGGAGGAGGAGATTGGATTTATACCCCGCCCAAGGAAGTCTCAGAGCTGCTTACAAACTTCTTTCCATTCCCCTCCCGACAACAAACACCCTGTGAGGTAGGTGGGGCTGAGAGAGCTCTGACAGAAACTGCTCTTTTTCAAGAACAGCTCTGACAGAACTATGGCTTGCCCAAGGTCATCCAGCAGGTGCAAGTGGAGGAGTGGGTAATCAAACCCGGTTCTCCCAGATTAGAGTCCACACACTTAACCACTACACCAAACTCCAGTTGTCTTTCTAATAAATACTTGTATTTTTGTATATTATAAGTTTTAACTAGGTTTTTAATATTGGCCCTCCATTAGACTTTCTTCTCACCCTTTTGGTTCTTTATTCCAGTTTTTGGGTCAGGTTTCTGTGCCTTACTACTTAAACTCTATGGGCCCCTGAACAAGATGTCTTGAGCCATCCTCCATTGTTTCCTATGGGGGGATTCCATGCTTTCTCTAGGAAAAAGAATAGTCAAAGAAACAAGAGCAAGCAAAGCAACCCCTGGCCAAACCCTCTCAAAACAGACTGGACCAACAAGCCCAAAGAACCAACGAAGAACCAGGCAATCCCAGTAGAAGCACAGGACAATGTGGCAAGTCTGACATAACTAGTGTACAACCCGCCGGAGAGAAGGAAATACGCCGCATGGGTGCTGTTAGGTAATCCCCTCCCCGTGTAATTGTGGCCCTAGCTAGGTAACCAACTACATAAAGTAGTTCATTGTAAACCGCTCTGAGACCCAGTAGGGGTCATGAGCGGTACAGAAATTGAAATATAAATAAATAAATAAATAAAACCCAAGAATCCAAGCCAATATCAAACCAGAGAATCCTCCAGGTAAACCAAATAGGAATGCTGTTGCAAGTCCAACAAACAAAAAATCAGAGGACTCAATGTACAACCCAAAAATGCAAGGCAATGTCACAACAGAAAATCCACCACAAACCACAACCCAACACAAACTAACTCGTGCAAGTAATGCAATGTTACAAGATCCACAGAACTAATTTCAACACATAGAATCTAAGACAAATCAACATGGGCCCCGGTCACACAGCAAAGTTGCCACGGGAGAGGCATGGATGGTGGGTGGATTATCCGGGAGCGATCACACCCCAACATCTGGGAAGTGGAGCGCACCCGTGGCTTACCGCCGACAATGCGCGTTAAAAAAACTAGTACCTCCAAGGTACTAGTAAATGTTTGCCACGGGCTGCCTCCAGATGCCCATGGTGTGATCACGCCAGCGCACGGCTTTCCCCTCCGGTCCCTCGTTTACCCGCCGGCACCGAGGGAAGGACCCGTGGTGTGCTGCCAGCGTGTCTGATCGCGTAATCGCGGATCAAACTGCACCGGGGCAATTAGCCACACCTCCCCCCCTCGCAATATCCGGCCCATGTGACCAGGGCCATGGTAAACCAAAACTAAGGCCTGGGGAAAAGACACTGACAGAGAGACACAGCAAAATTCAAGAAAAAAACAGTCCTGGGAACTTTAAAATGGTGGCTCCTGATATTCCTGATTACTCCCAAATATTTCTGGGATTTTTGGGGACTCATTTCCTGATATCCCAGAAAATCCTGGATACCATCCTGAATATACCCAGAAAATACCAGAAAGGTATTTTTTGGGCAGCCCGATTTGAACATCTCTATTTGGGACATCCCTATTTGAATGCACAGCCCTATTGTTACCCCTACCATTTAAAACAGCCACCAAATGAGCAGGATATAAATGAGAATGGGGAGGGAGAAAAAAATTATTCTAAAAGAGTATGAGAAAAAATATTTTGGCCCAGTACCTAAAAACCAGTAATTTAGGTGGCAAGTAAACTTCAGGTAGGGTGCTGCTACTGAGAAGTTGCTGCCCTCCCCACTTCGGTGGAAAAGAAGGCATCAGAAATAATTCTTAAGATTTAACTGGCTTTCACTGGCAAGCCAAATAGTATGGGATGAGGCAGTCATTAAAGGTACAAACAAGCACTTCGAATGGTGCCTGATAGGCAGCCTATGTAAATGTTTCAGCAGTCACATTTCTGGCAGAAATCAGGCTGCCACTTGAATGAATTGAAGTTTCTAGATAGCCTTCAAAGGAGCATAAAAAACGCTGTCATCTAACCTGGATGAGATCATCAGAGCATGGATCACCATGGCCACACCACAGTTTTAAAGGAATAGCTACAGCTGAAATGTCAGTCAAAACTGATTAAAGATGTTCTGGGCCACTGAGGAGGCCTGAGCCACAGCCCACACTCCAGCAGTGCCCCCACTTGTTCTTTCATCCTCCGGCAGCGAATTCCACATTTTAATCACTCTCTGTGTAAAGAAATATTTCCTTTTGTCCATCCTGAACCTACTGTCTATCAGCTTCATTGGATGCTCTTTAGTTCTAGTTATTTTGGGAGAGGGAGAAAAACGTTGTTGATTCTTTTCACCTTATGCATAATGTTATAAATCTCTATAATGTGCCCCCTTATAGTAACCCCTTTTCTAAACTGACAAGTCCCAGACTCTTCAGCCTTTCCTCATAGGGAAGGTGCTCCAACCCCTTAGACATCTTGGTTGCCCTCCTCTGTACTTTTCCCAGCTCTGCAATGTCCTTTTTGAGATATAGTGACCAGAACTGTACACATTATTCCAAATGAGATCACACCATAGATCTATAATAAAGGTAAAGGTTCCCTTGCTCGAAAAGCCAGTCGAATCCGACTCTAGGGTTGCGGTGCTCATCTCCGTTTCAAAGCCAAAGAGCCAGTGCTGTCCGAAGACGTTTCCGTGGTCATGTGGCCGACATGACTAAACACCAAGGTGCATGGAACAGGGACATTATAAAAGCAGGTTGCTTACCAGTAACTGGTGATCTTCGAGTGGTCATCTGTGCATTCACACCCATGGGATTCAGTGCACACGCGCTGGATCGATCGGTGCTGTAGCAAGCTCTTTTAACGGATTTTCACGCCCAGTCCCTCGGGCATGCGCAGGAACCCCACCACACATGCCCAGAGGGGTGGGTGCAGACATCCCACCAGTTCCTACAAACTGCCGCAAATCAACCCCTAATAAAAATGTAGAAGCTGACAGCAGTGGGGAAGGAGGGCAGGTGGTGTGAATGCACAGATGACCACTCGAAGATCACCAGTTACTGGTAAGCAACCTGCTTATCTTCGACGTGGTCTTTGTGCTTCACACCCATGGGAGATTACCGAGCAGTAGCCTACCTGGAGGTGGGTGCTGGCAGGTCTT
>NW_015170917.1:168111-175032 GCF_001447785.1 Gekko japonicus | reverse complement strand
AAAATTTAGAAGCTGACAGCAGCGGGGAAGGAGGGCGGGTGGTGTGAATGCACAGACGACCACTCGAAGATCATCAGTTACAGGTAAGCAACCTGTTTATCTTCGACGTGGTCTCTGTACTTCACACTCATGGGAGATTAGCAAGCAGGGGCCTACCTGGAGGAGGATGCTGGCAGGTCCTTACTGCGTAGCTGAATGAGACGTCCCGTGTTGGTATTGGTGTTCTTACGGACGTCTAGGGCGTAATGCCTGATGAAGGTGTTAGGCGTGGCCCATGTAGCAGCTTTGCAAATGTCCGTCAGGGGAATTCACTAGAGGAAGGCAGTGGAAGTCACCACAGCTCTGGTAGAATGAGCCCTGATAGGGTCAGGCAATGGCTGTTTGGCGATTAGGTAGCAGAGATGGATGAGCCCTGCAATCCACTTTGACAGGTGCTGGGCCGTGATTCGCGTACCCAGCTGTGCCGGAGCGTACGAGACGAATAGTTGTGAGTCTTGTCTAGTCGGGTGTGTTCTACTGAAATAGAACAGGAGAGCCCGCTTCATGTCCAAGGTGTGTAATAATCTGTCCTCTGCTGATGTTGGATTTGGAAAAAGGTCAGGGAGGAAGACCTCTGCCTTTGGGAGGAAAGAGATGTCCAGAACGAGGCGGACTCCGTCTGGGAGAAAGGACAGGAAAGGTGTATCGTGCCGGAAAGCCGATATTTCTCCCACTCGCCTAGCCGAGGCAGTGGCAATTAAAAAGGCAGTTTTCCATGCGAGGAGTTTGAGGTCGCATGTTGCAAGCGGCTTGAAGGGCTTCCTCGTGAGCTGGCATAGAACTAGAGGAAGGTCCCAGGGAGCGACTGGAGTTTTTACAGGAGGGTAGAGGTGTAACAAACCTTTTAAAAACCATTTGGAATTTGGATGAGAAAACAAAGTGCATCCGTCAACTGGAACATGGTAGGCCGAGAGAGCGGCCAAATAAACTCTTAACGACGAATGGAAAAGTCCCGAGTCAGCTAAGGAAAGGAGGAATCAGAAAACTCTTTCGAGACCCACTGAGGTGGCTCGAGGGGCATCATCACTTAGGGAAGAACAGAATCTTCTCCATTTATAATCATAGGACTTGCGCGTAGTAGTCTTCCTGGAATTCAAAAGGACACTCACTACACGGGAGGAGAAGCCGGTGATGTTATCTGCCATGCCGTCAGTTTCAACTGTGGTATGTCATGAAGTAGGATGGGGGAGTCTGAGAGAAGGAGGAGGTCCTGAGCCGGAGGGAACTGATGGTATATCCCCCGTGATAATTCGAGGACCGTTGAAAACCAAGGTTGTCTCAGCCACCATGGTGTTATTAAGACATAGTCCGCGTTGTCTTTGAGAATTTTGCGGACCACTCTCAGAAGCAGAGGTAAGGGGGGGAACAGGTAGAGAAGTCCCGATGACCAAGGGTAAAGGAGACCATCTCCCAGAGATTGGGGTCCTTGCCTCCTCGACTGCAGAACAGAGGACACTTTTTGTTGTTTCTGCTTGCAAAGACATCGACTTGGGGACCTCCCCACTTGCGGAAGAGTGGGAGGAGGTATGTTTGGTTCATTCCCCACTCGTGAAGGCTGAGTCCCACTCGACTTAGATGGTCTGCCTGCACGTTCATGTGTCCTGGAATGCGAGTGGCCATGAGGAATATGTTGTTTGCGATGCAAAGCTCCCACAACTGGATTGCAAGGTTGCATAGGCGTAGGGAAACAGTGCCTCCCTGTCTGTTGACGTAGGATAGCGCTGTGGTGTTGTCCGTGAGGACCGTGACACATTTTCCTTTGATTAAAGGGAGAAAACTGGTGACAGCGTGTTGTATGGCCAGCATTTCTAGGAAGTTTATGTGTTGCTTCCTCATCTGCGTGTTCCACTTGTCTCCAACAGAAAGGCCCATGGAGTGTGCACCCCATCCTGTCAGGGAAGCAGCCATCGTAATGGTGACTTTGGGTGACGGAGGGTGGAATGGCACTCTCTGAAGGATATTTGAAGGGACGGTCCACCAAAGTAAAGAGTCCTGTATGCTGGGAAGAGGGGATAGGACGACAGTGTGTGCGTTTTTTGACTGGTCGTAGTTGTGGATGAACCAGAGTTCTAACGGACGCATTTTGAGCCTGGCGAAGACGAGAACTGACGTAGTTGCAGCCATCAGGCCTAATAGCCTCTGGATTTGGAAGGCAGTGATGGAGGGTTGGGTACGGACGACTGTGGCTAGGGAAATTATATCTGCTGCCCTGTCTTGGGGCAGGTAAGCCATGCATGTCTGTGAATCCAGTATTGTGCTGATGTACTGTATTCGCTGGGCAGGAGACAAGTGAGACTTTTGGTGATTGACTCGTAGGCCCAGTTTGTCCAGTAGTGCGAGAGTCTGTGATGTTTGAGACCAGGGCGTTTTTCGAAGGCGTCACCAGAAGCCAATCGTCTATGTATGGGTAGACAGACACGCCCCTGAAATGTAGGAAAGCTGCAACTACAATCATGGTCTTCGTGAAGACTCTTGGGGCACTGGAAAGGCCAAATGGAAGGGCCGTATATTGATAGTGGTGTTGACCAATCGCAAAGCGGAGGTATTGACGGTGGAAAGGGTGGATTGTAAGGTGGAAATATGCATCTTGGAGGTCGAGGGTGGCCATCCAGGCGTGTCTGTGAAGCAGTGGCATGATCTGTTGTAGGGATATCATGCGGAAGCGGTGGTAGGTCACAAAACGGTTCAGTTCCCTTAGGTCTAATATGGGTCGAACTCCTCCGTCTCTCTTCGGGACTGTGAAGTATCGGGAATAAAATCCCGTCTTTTGGAGGTGTGGTGGCACCTGTCCGATGGCTCCCTTCTGCAGAAGGACAGACACCTCCTCAAGGAGAGGTGGGGAAGGGGGCGTGGAGACGACGACAGGAGTATTGGGGCTCTGGAGGAACTGAATTTTATAACCTTGAGTCAAGATGGCGAGCACCCACTTGTCCGAGGTGATGCAACGCCAAGTGTGAAGAAAGGGAAACAGACAGGTAGGAGCTGACTCGGTGACGGTGAAGAAAAAAACCCTGCTTGGAGGGTTTGGACTGTTTGGCGCGGGAGGTTTGTTGTCCGGAACCGAATTTTGGTTTCTGAAAGGCGGATCGTTGGCCTCCCGAAGACGTTCGCAGTCTCCATCGTGTGTCTGGAGGCTGATGAGTTGGGGTATGCCTCTGCCAGGACCTTGACCAGGTGCGGGAACGGTATTGTTGTTGTTTTGCAGAGGATGAGACTCCCAGAGCTTGAGAAGCTTTAATGCTTTTATTGAACTCTTGTAGAGTTAGTGGTAGCACTGAAAAGCCCCAGGCCATCGAAGGGGAGGTCTTCCACATAAGACCTACCCTGTTTCCCCGAAAATAAGACCTACTTAAAAAATAAGCCCTTGCAGGATTTCTATGCATTTGTGGTATAAGCCCTAGTGTGTCTTCTTGAGAAAAAAATAAATATAAGACAGTGTCTTATTTTTGGGAAAACACGGTAGTATCTAATGGGAGGTTAGTGTTACGAAGCCAGGAATGTCTTCTGAGAGCTATTGCAGAAGCCATCGTTCGTGAAGACGCTTTGAGGACATGTTAGTGTTGAGCTGTTGCTTTGCCAACACCATGCCTTCTTTTTGGATGACTCTGGCCGCCTGAAGTTTGTCGTCTGGGAGGTGGGTTAGAAGTTCTGAAAACCGCTCCCAGAGAGTGTATTGATACCGGTTCATACAGGCCAGGTAGTTGGTGCCTTGACTCCCAACGCTCCTGTGGAGTAGAAGCGCCTGCCAAAAGCATCTAACTTCTTACCTTCCTTGTCAGAAGGTGCTGAATGCGTTCTCTTGGATTTGGAGAAAGATGTTATGACCATAGAGTTTGGCTGAGGGTGCGAGAAGAGAAATTCGGCTTCTGACTCTTGGACTCTGTACATGTGGTCCAATCGTCTTGTGGACACAGGAGCAGAAGAAGGTTTTAGCCATGGTGATTTTGCTGCCTGCAGAAGGACCGAGGACATGGGCAATGCCAAGGTGGATGAAGTATCAAGCTGAACTATATCGTAAACAGTATCTGTTGCCTGCGGATGTTGCTGGACGACAGAGAGGCCTAAAGAATGGGCCATTCTTTTGACCAGATCAGTGTAAGAGGTAAGGTTGTCAGATGGAGATACAGGTAAGTCCTCCGCGACATCCTGGTTGGGAGATGTATGGTCAGGAGAGGTATGAGCCTCAGAAGCCTCCATATCTGAGTCTTCTTCCATGAAGTCAGAGGAATCTTGTTGTGGAGTGTGGACCAAAGTGTCCTGTTGAGAAGATACTGGTTTCGTTTGGACGACAGGAACGACAGGGTTTGGAGTGACCGGTGGATTGACAGGACGACTTGGTTCCAGAGTATGGTGGGACGGATCGACTACAGGAGGACGCGACAGAGATGCTGAAGGTCTCGACTTGTGGGGGGATCTTGACCTATGAATGGAGTGGGTCGAATAGCGATCCCAATCAGAGTAGCCCGCTGGAGTTAACCACGGCATGGATGGTGGATAAGCCCCATAGAGGTATCTCAACTGTCTTTGATCC
The DNA here is from genome assembly GCF_001447785.1 of Gekko japonicus. Taxonomy (NCBI): domain Eukaryota; kingdom Metazoa; phylum Chordata; class Lepidosauria; order Squamata; family Gekkonidae; genus Gekko; species Gekko japonicus. Next base: position 170,462 of record NW_015170917.1, on the reverse strand, counting down.
CACGACATTGGTGGGGGGAGGGTAGGAAGACTCTGGGTGAGCTACTTCTGAACCGTGGACGTTTGGGAGGCAAAGAACTAGCTTGTCTGCGGGCATTGTCCCTGTAATGTCAGTCGTCAATATCGACAGATTGTGCAGACGAAGAGGGTGACGCTGCGTGTCACATGAGGTATATCGGTGCCGATGTGGATCGATGTTGGGAGCTTCCGATACCATCGATGTCGATGATGGAGAAGGAGACGGAGAATGCTGTGCATCCATCTGATGACTTAGGATCTCTACTGTTTTGATGTGGGAGTAAGGAGGCTCAATTTGGTGGAATGGGGAGTCCAATACATGGATGGTTGGTATTGGTGGAGGGACTTTGGCCTCCGATATCGATACTGCCAGTGGAATGGGAGGCACTATAGGGGCATCACCCAGTGTAGGCACCGCTTCCTTCCCCTTCTTCGCCGCCTTAAGGGAGTTGGAGGTGCCCTTCTTTGAGGACTTAAGCTCTGTACTTGCCTTGGCCTTCTTTTTGACTGGCGTGAGGCGGACGATCTTGCCTTCGATGTCGGGAGCTTCAGTGTCGGGCGGTTGACATTGGAGGCAGGTCTCGATGCCGGAGCTGTCCATGTAGACGGTCTCTCCTCCATAACTGAGGCAGGAGCAAGGGTCGATTCAAGCAGTGCCACTTTAAGGCGCGCAACGCGTTTTTTTCTCATTTGGTTAGAGAAGCGAGCGCAGTGATGACAGGACTCTGGTTTGTGAGACTCTCCAAGGCAAAAAATGCAGAGGGTATGACGGTTGGGAGGAGCAAGTTTGCTACCACAACGCTTGCATCTATTGAAAAATCCCCACTTCTTCTCCATAAAGGAGTGAAGTGGAGGGACAGTTGAGGGGGGGGGGTAGCCCAAAGGACTGAGGTAAATTCCCCTCAGAAGAAAATAAAGTTTTAAAAAAGTTTTTGAAGAACAAACTACTAAAAGAAAAGAAAAATAAAGTATGGAAATACTTCCTAAGAGCTGTGAGGCAAAAGCGAACAGCGAATCGATCAAACAGACGAAGAAAGAGGTCTTTCCAACGTGGCGGTAAGAAAGGAACTGGTGGGATGTCCGCGCCCACCCCTCTGGGCATGCGTGGTGGGGTTCCTGCACATGCCCGAGGGACTGGGCGCGAAAATCCATTAAAAGAGCTTGCTACAGCACTGATCGATCCAGCGCCTACGCACTAAATCCCATTGGTGGGAAGCACAGAGACCACCTTGAAGATTATCAGTTGTTTTATATTCAATCCCTTTCTTAATAATCCCTAACATGGAGTTGCCTTTTCCACCACTGCAGCACACTGGGTCCACACTTCCATTGAACTATCCACTATGACCCTGAGATCTTTATTCCCTCTCAGTCTCAGCAAGTTCAGACCCCATTAGCCTATACTTGAAGATGGGATGTTTTTGTTCCATTGTGCATCACTTTACATTTACCAGCACTGAACCTCATTTGCCACATTGTGGCGAAGAGTCGGACTCAACTGTGGACTGAAGAACAACAACGCCCACTCACCCAGTTTGTGGAGGTCCTCTTGGAGGAGCTCTTCAGTCAGGCTCGGTTTTCACCATCCTGAATAATTTAGTGTGCTCTGTAAACTTGGCCACTACACTGCTCACCCCTAGAGGTGCACCTGCTCCTAATGTAACCAACCAGCTCTGGAGAGAACGGTTTGTCCTTCTGTCTGCATTTTTAGCAAATTTAGGAGGCTACTGACATCACAGACAACAAGACACACACCCCTGTCCCGCCCGTTCTGGCAGTCTGCACTGCAGCAGCCGCTGAGGGTTCCTGTGTTGAGTCACCTCTCGGGTCGATCGAGCGAAGCGCTGCAGTGGGAGGATTTTGTTTGCTCACAGACACTCGGGCTGAGCCATCCTGCCTGCCCACACTGATCGGGAAATGTTGTCCCAAGGGACGCGAAGCTCGGTGTGCCAGGTGTCACTGGGGGGGGGGGGGGGGGGGGGGCAAGATCGTCTCCCTTCCGGGTAGGTGGTCTCCCTGCTGCGAGCGAAGGAGGGAGCCGTTCAACGGCCGCAGCCAACCTTCCTCCTTGGAAGGCAGATAACCGTTGCCTCACTGGGAACGCGCCCGCCCCTGCCCAGCGACCACCCAGCCAGCCACGCGCCTCGACTCTCGGCCGCACGACGAAACTGCCTTCCCGCGCGCCACTTAGTTCCCTCTGCCGCTGGTACGCGGGACTTCTCCTCTCCCCCTCAGGGCCCCCGCCGACTTCTCCTGTCCCGAGCGCGAGGGTGGCGCTTCGCCGCCTCCCGGCCACTGAGGAGCCTCCATAAGGGGGGGAGGGGGTGCGGGGGG
>NW_015170917.1:163677-167340 GCF_001447785.1 Gekko japonicus | reverse complement strand
CCCCCGGCTCTTCTTCTTGGGGCAGCTTCGTCCAGTGCCGGTGCTCACAGACCCCGTTCAAAGCGGTGCTGCTGCTGCTGCTGTTAGGACAGTCTGGGTTCTCCTGGAGGTCTCCCTGCTCCACTCCCACTCCCCTTCTCCTCCGGGGCCTTGGCCTTTTGAGGCCCTTCCCGTCCTAAGCGTGCGGAGTGGCCTTGCCAAAAGCAGGCAGTGGGATCGTGGCGCTCCTTCCTTAGGGAGCCCCTGCCTGACGGCTTCCTCTCTGATGGTCTTCGGGAACCCCGACCCTTTTTTTCCAGAAGGCTCTTGGGGCTGAGTGTGGAAACATGAAGGAGGAGGAAAACATTGTAGCTGCTGTGGGCTTCTGTCGTTTTTGGGTACCGTTGTTTATATCATCTATCGGGGGCTTTGACTTTATTGTGAGCTGCTTAATAGATTCCTATGGTTTAATATTTTAAGAACATAAGAGATGCCAATGTTGGATCAGGCCAATGGCCCATCCAGTCCAACACTCTGTGTCACACAGTGGCCAAAAATACCAGGTGCCATCAGGAGGTCCAGCAGTGGGGCCAGGACATAGAAGCCCTCCCACTGTTGACCCCCCCCCCCAAGCACCAAGAAGACAGAGCATCCCTTGCCCCAGACCGAGAGTTCCTATCTATACCTTGTGGCTCATAGCCACTGATGGTCCTCTGCTCCATATATTTACTTAATTCCCTCTTGAAGCCGTCCATACTTGTAGCCACCACCTCCTGTGGCAGTGAATTCCATGTGTTAATCAATCTTTGGGTGAAGAAGTACTTCCTTGTATCCATTCAAACCCAACTGCTCAGCAATTTCACTGAGTGCCCACAAGTTCCTGTATTGTGAGAAAGGGAGAAAAGTACTTCTTTCTCTATCTGCTCTATCCCATGCATACTCTGTCATGTCACCCCTCAGTTGTAGTTTCTCCAAGCTAAAGAGTCTTTAACCTTTCTTCATAGGGAAAGTGTTCCAACCCTTTTATCATTCTAGTTGCCCCTTTTCTGCAGCTTTTCCAATGCTACAATATCCTTTCTGAAATGTGGTGACCAGAATTGCACACAGTAGTCCAAATGAGGTCGCACCATGGATGTATACAGGGGCATTATGATCAATGCTCCCTCTAAGCTGTGGAGTCTTATGAGCAAAAATTCCACTTTGTGAGCTACTGGCATTAAAGTTGTGAGCAAGTGATTTGGCTACTGCATAAATTGGTTTGCTCTGAAGCCATCCTTCCTGATTTAGGACAAAACTGTGTGAGCCGGACTAGCTGATTTGTTTTCAGTTCCCTTCCTAATAATCCCCAGTGTAGCGTTGGCCTTTTTTATTGCAGTCACACACTGACTCTTGCTCAGTCTCCATCAGTTCGGACCCCATCAACGTGTATTGATAGCTAGGATTTTTTGCCCCAATGTGCATCCCTTTGCACTTGGCCACATTGAACCCCATTTGCCACATTAACACCCACTTGCCCGTCTTTGACAGATCCCTTTGGAGTGCCTCACAAGCCTCCCTGGTTCTCACCACCTTAAACAATTTAGTGTTATCCACAAGTTTAGCCACTTCACTGCTTACTCCCAACTTCAAATCATTAACAAACAAGTTAAAAAGCATCAGACCCAGTACTGATCCCTGCGGTACCCTACTGCTTACCACCCTCCACTGTGAAAATTGCCCATTTATACTCAGTCTCTGTTTCCTATTAGCCAGTTTTTGATCCACAAAAGGACTTGTCCTTTTATCCCGTGACTGTTGAGCTTACTTAGGAGCCTTTAATAAGGACATTTATCAAAAGCTTTCTGGAAGTCAAGGTAAACAACATAAATTGGGTCCCCCTTGTCCACATGCTTGTTCACACCCTTGAAGAACACTAACAGATTAGTGAGAGAAGATTTTCCCTTACAGAATCCATGCTGAGTCTTCCTAAATAGTTTTTGTTAATCAGTGTGCCTAATAATTCTCTCCTTAATAACAGTTTCCACCAAGTTACCCGGTATTGACACCAGACTGACCAGCCTGTAATTTCCTGGATCTCTTCTGGAACCCTTTTTAAATATGGGAATGGAGGCAGATTTTAAGGAAAAATTACATATTTTTGTCAGGAGATCCACAAGTTCACATTTGAGTTCTTTCAGAACTCTCGGATGTAGGCCATCCGGGCCTGGTGATTTATCCGTTTTTAAGTTGTCTATCAGTTGTAGAATCTCCTCTCTCATCACCTCAATCTGACTCAGGTCTTTCAACACCCCTCCCGAAATCGGCACTCATCTTCCACAGTGAAGACAGAGGCAAAAAATGCATTCAGCTTCTCAGCCATTTCCCTATTATCCTTCAGTACTCCTTTTACCCCTCGGTCATCCAAGGGCCCCACTGCCTCCCTGGCCAGTTTCCTGCTTCTAATGTGTTTGAAGAAAGTTTTATTGTTGGTCTTTACGTTTTTTGCTATATGCTCCTCACATTCCCTTTTTGCCAGCTTGATCACAGACTTGCATTTTATTTGCCACAGCCTGTGTTTTCTTTTATCAACTTCACTGAGACTAGCTTTCCACCACTTAACGCAGGGGTGTCGGACTCATTTGTTATGAGGGCCAGATCTGACATAAATGAGACCTTGTTGGGCCTGGCCATGTGTGTCATAAAATGTAATGCTAGGTAGTGGAAACATAAACTTTATAAAGAACACAAACACAAAGATTTTTTTTAACTTAAAATAAAAACATGCTTAAAACATTAGCTCTGTAAGCTGCAAACCTACTTTTGATTTATTGACATTCACCACAGAAATCTCATGCTCAGAATTCTGAGTCTAGGACCCAGGTTAAAACATGAAATGGCTGAGTGATTAAGAGAGTCTGGTGAAGCAAGCTCTGATGCAGCAGCAGCAGCAGCAGAACTGGAAGCAGGAGATGGCCTGATTGGAAGCCTTCTGGGGGCCTAATCCGGCCCTGGGCCACATGTTTGAGACCCCCAACTTAAAGGAATCCTTCTTACCTTTTACAGCTTTCATTACTTTGATTGTTAACCATGCAGGCCTTTTTCTACACCTATTTGTGCCTTTCCTAACCCGTGGTTTATATTTTATCTGGGCTTCTAGGACTGTAGTTTTAAATGGTCTCCAAACTTCCCCAGTGGTTTTGACCCTTTTTACTTTTCCTTTCAGTTTCCTCTTCACATGTCCCGTCATTTCAGAGAAGTTACCCCTTTTAAAGTTAAGTGGTTGTGTATATCCCATAGTCTGTATGAAGGGGTGGAGCAGGCCCCCCCTCTTTCTTATGTAAAGATAGAAAGGCAGTATGACTCAGTTACACAAGGTGCTATGAGAGATAGTAGAAGACAGTGTCAGCTGGTACTCTTCAAAGTGAGTGTGCTTTGAGACCACACACCCTGCCAAACCACTTGCACTTCATTTTTCTTTCCACTCTTTGCCTATTTCTCCTCTTCTCCACCATGGAACCTCTTTTTACCAGCCATAATACCTAAATTAAGCTTTCCTGTTCAGGGGCAGTATACCTCTGAGTATGTAATATTGAAGAAGGTCTTCTTGCCCCTTCTGTCAGTTTCCCAGACGCAGTTGGCTGGCTACAGAATGCTAAACTAGGAGGAAGTGACTTGTTTAGCCTATAGTTAGCTGGTCCTCCAGGG
>NW_015170917.1:152546-163636 GCF_001447785.1 Gekko japonicus | reverse complement strand
ATTTTCATGACCAAATGCACAGCATGGCAAAAGTGGGATCTGAGTTTCAGGTATCATACTACCCATTTATCCATTTGTTTGTTGGTACAACATAGTATCCATTTTATAGAAAGTACTGCATTTACAGTTGCATACAAGTTACAGTTACATCTAGTCAATTTTGTAATAACATTTGGGGGTTCATCTTACATTCAGGGTTGTTTTCCTATTGAGTATATACTAGCAAAGCTGAGAAAACAGTGACTTGCCCAAGGTCACAAACTGAGTACCAAGTGGAGGTGAAATCTGAGCCCCAAGCAATCCCTTTCCCCAAATAATATGCCTACAATTAAAACTTACTCTTGAACATCCAAGTTCTACCTAGGTCCTGTCTGTCTCTTATTCAATCTTGTTTCCCTCCCCCATTTTTTTCTGGAGTTTTATTTTCCCTTTTAGCCATGAAGTCCAATATAACGACACAGAGCAAGTCCTCTGTCTTTGAAGGGGTAAGTTGAATCTGTTTGGAGACATTAGTTTATTAATCAGACTAGATAAGCTGCCAGGTCTCTGATTACTGCTAAGCATGTGTACAAACTGCAGTCCCTGTTTCCTAATGTTATAGGATGTTCATGGAAGGGCTACAGAATGCTTGTATTCCCTTGCTTTTCTTAAAATTGGCTTGGACCCTGCTTAGAATTTCCATGGGTTTGGGTGGGGAAAGTTTTTGCTGATTTCCCACAAGCTATTCGTGAAAGCCAACCATTCTCTAGGGGCTACTTTTCAGCTTGTGTTTGGGGCTACTGTAGGAGGGGGAAACTAGAGAAAATTGCTCTCTTTTGTGCTTGTGGAAACTGTAGGTGGGGACCAAGCTAATATTTGCAGATAGAGGGTTGTGTTCTACCTGGAAAAGTAGTTATGCAAAGTTGTGCATGTTGTAGGAGCAGCATGTGGTACAGGCCAGCACAGAGAACTGATAAGAAAGTGGCCACATTGGTATCTCCTGCCTCAAGCCCACCAAAAGGGGCAGTACTGATAAGAAATTTAAGTTTCTTCCAGTCCTTAGTAGAGGGCAGCACATGTGGGGTGTCTATATGTACCAGAAATGAGCATTGCAATGTGTGTCCCTTTGAAAACAAGGCAGTTTTGACATATGTATTGGATGTGAATTTAACCTGTCTTTCACTCACACCACTTAGCTTGCATTATCCTTTAGCCCCCAAATTTTTCCTAATAACATGTGAATTTAAAATATTTGGACAAAAGGAAGGTTTGAGAATTTTCTGTATCAGTGGAATGGCAGGATCTGCATCAGCTGTTAAGTTTGATGGGTTACTGCAGCATTTCCACTTACTGCAACTGATTTATTTATAGCATTTCAAACTTCCTATAGCTGTATGCTTTCTTGGGAGTAAGTTTTACTTAACTAAGTGGAGCTTTGTTCTAAGTAAATGTGCACAGGGTTGGGCTGAAAGTTTTGCTCTTGAGAAAAGCCCTGTAAGGCTTTTTAGGAGCGTGGGAGATGGGGCTGAAGAGGCATTGAGTTGGATCCAGCCTTTCTGCAAATGGAACAAACAAAGATTATAAGAGCAGCTGTGGTAGATCTGGCCAATAGTCCATCTATTCCAGGATCTGTTTCTCAGAATACCACCCAGATGTTTCTAGAGTGTCTACAATCAAGGTGTGGAGGCCAAGTCTCCCTGCCCCGCCCCTGTGATGTTATTCAGTGGGTTGCTGTTTCTGAACATGGAGGATCCACTTAGTCATTAGAGCAAGTAGGCACTGAATGTGCTGACCTTCCACGAATTTGTCATGGAAGAGATCTTTGCAGCCTTGCTCTTCTCAATACAGCCAGCGTGGTGTAGTGGTTAAGAGCAGTAGAGTCTAATCTGGAGAGCCAGGTTTGATTCCCCGTTCCTCCACATACAGCTGCTGGTGTGACCTTGGGTCAGTCACAGTTCTCTCAGAGCTGTTCTCTCAAGAGCAGTTCTCTTAGAACTCTCTCAGCCCCACCTACCTCACAGGGTATCTATTGTGGGGAGAGGAAGGGAAGGAGATTGTAAACCGCTCTGAGTGAAGGGCGGGGTATAAATCTAACTCTTTTGGAGCAATATGAGATGTGGCATACAGGGAATACAGAAGGTGGTATTTGCAAACACCCCTTTATTTTGTCTTCTGCAGTTAAAGCAGCTTTTATGTGAAAATGTCAGACACAAATGACTATGTGAATATTGTGGATCAGTTACAGTGTGACAAACAGAACAGTCTAAAAGCTGATACATAGTTAAAATGCATCACAGTCTTCAAAATATGTTATGCATGGGATGGAGAGAGTTGACAAAGAGAATTTTTTCTCCCTCTCCCAAAATACTAGACCTTGAGGGCATCCAATGAAACTGATTGGCAGTAGGTTCAGGATGAACAAAAGGGAATACTACTTTACACAGAGAGTGTTTAAAATGTGGAATTCGCTGTCTGAGGACATAGTGATGACCTCAGGAAAAAACAGCTTTAAAAGGGAATTAGACTTATCCTTCAAGAATCTATCTATGGCTACCAGCCATGGTGACTGAGGGGAACCTCCACATTCAGAGGCAGTTATCCTCTGAATTTCAGAGCCAGGAGGCAACATCAGGGGAAGGCCTCAGCCTCTATGCCCTGTTGTTGGCCGTCCAGAGGAACTGGTTGGCCACTGTGTGAGACAGGATGGTGTAGTAGTTAGGAGTGTGAACTCTAATCTGGGAGAACCAGGTTTGATTCCCCAACACTCCACATGCAGCTGCTGGTGTGACCTTGGGTCAGTCACAAGTTCTTCCAGAGCTGTTCTCTTGAGGGCAGTTCTCAAAAGAAATCTCTCAGGAAGTCTGTTGTGGGGAGGGGAAGGAAAAGGAGATTGTAAGCCTCTCTGAAACTCCTTCAGGTAGTGAAGGGCAGGGTATAAATACAATTTCTTCTCTTCTTGATGGACCATTGACCTGATCCAGCAGGGCTCTTCTTATGTGCTTATGTTTTACAGATTTGTTTTTCAAATTACCTTCCCACCAAAGTGCAATTTCTACTTGCAATTTCTTGCTTTTGAACTGCCAGGTTGGCAGGAATTCACTCCGTCACACAGCACTAGGGTCGCAAACTGCCAAACTACAGCATTCCGTGCACCTCGGTGTTTAGTCATGCTGGCCACATGACCATGGAAATGTCTTCGGACAGCGCTGGCTCTTCGGCTTGGAAACATGAGCACCACCCCCTAGAGTCAGATTCAACTAGCTTTCAAGCAGGGAAAACGTTTACCTTTTACCTTTTCAAATTTGTGTTGAAATCTTCATTTAAAAAATCCTAGTGCAGTACTAGCATTGTTTGAATATTTGCAGCCTTTCAAATTTGTTTCCCATTGGAATAAGCTTTGTGTTTTTGTTTTGGATGACATCTGAAAAAGAATGGTCATCTATAACCTTCTTTGTTTAAATTAAAAGCAGAATCAAGAATAGTTCTCGGTTGCATCAAAACAAATCTGAGCAACTGTAGAAAGTGTCCTGCTGAGGACCAAGATATTCAGGAAACTCTTAGTCTGCAGAAGACAAATTAATCCCAATATAGTATTTATGCTTTTATGAGTTGAGCTCAGAACTAACTGAGCAAAGCTTGTTAGAGAAGAAAATCAGAGCAAATCCAAAACAATGGGGTCTACTTCAAGCAAGTATTGCAGGCCAAGGGTCTTGAGACACTTCTTTAAAACAGTAAAAAAATTCATCATAAATTTGAGTCAGTGTGTTGCTTAGAGTGAAACTTCGTTAATAGATTTCCAGAAGAATAATCATGTATATAGCAATGAGAAAAAAGAAAAATAATCAGTTTTGTGATAAGCCTCATAAAAGATAACATTTAAAAAATCCACCATTTTCCAGTAGCAATATCTCTTACAGTTCTGTGTTTACAATTTATTTTTGGGTTCCTTAAAATAGTAGCCAACAGGAGAAACTAATTCAGGCTCTCTTAAACTGCAATATATGCTTCTCAATAGACTGGGATTTTGTCAGTGTATCAGACTGGAAAATATTTTAATCCCATTCCTGTTAGAAAAGATCCATAACACTTGTTGTTAAGGATACTAATGACTTAGATGCAGATTGGTATGGATATATATTTTTAGAAGGATAGTTAATGATCAGTATTTGAAAGAATGTTATTTGCACTTGATGAAAAACTCACTATATTGGCAGTTGATCTCAAAATAACTTAAATAAATTGCTCCGCAGTACTGAAGTTTGCTCCTGAATTTCAAATGTATACATTTTTTGCTGGCTAAGTAGCAGGCACAAGCCCATATTTTGTATATGCTTTGATCATTTTGAACCTAGAAGAAATTTGAGAAATCTATTTCATCTTCTGGTACTCATAATTTACTACCTTAGTCTGCTTTGGGAGATACACATTGAACATCTGCTTCCAAAAGGAAAGGAAATGGTTACTTGTATAATTTAATCCAATTAGTATGTCTTCCTGTTATAATTAATTATGATGACTGCAAGCATCTGGTTGAAACTGAGCATGAACTTCACAAAGGTGAAGGCAACCTAATCCCCATTATTTTTGTTCACTGAAGAGGATAAGTGAATTAATAGGCAGTAATCTTGGGATAATTGCTTTGATTTGGGCTGGAGGTGTTCTTGTCAAAGTTCTAAAAGCTCGCACAGTTGTCAGAATTGTGAATATTCTGGGATGTTTATAGTGCCATGAGCCTCCATTTTAAAAAATCTTTATAATATAGCTATTGAACAATTTCTGGCATCTACAACTGGATCAAAGCATTACAAAATTCCACTTATATATGCATTGGCACCTGTTAGCTGCCACAGGCAGTTCCCTGTCAGGGATCCTCTGATGTAGCAGCCAGTGGGGTGTTGCTGCCAAAAGGAAAAATTGGACAAACCCTGTCTGTGCATAAACCTCTTCAGATCCTGAAGTGTGCATTATGAGAAGATACGAATATGTTCATTTAAAGATGGGGTGAGGCTTGTGCTAAATTTAACACAATCATCTCATGTCTTCATGGAATGCTAATATGAAGACTGAGCACAAGAAACTTCTCTTATGTATCTTTCAGGAATAATTGGTCTTTGACAGTCTATAGCTGGACTGCGTGGGCCAAGAAAAGAGAACTTGAGCTGAATGTCCTTGTACAGGATCTAGACCTGACAGAACAGTATGTGTGCTACTGAGGTATCCAGTAGCCACTACCACAGAAAGGGAAGAGCAGGGGTATGCTTGTGTTCCATGATGCAAAACTGGGCTGATTGCAACTAATTCTACCATTGTGGCCTAATGCTCTGGTCTTCACATTAAGATTAGACTAATGTAATGCACTATACGTTTGTCTCTCTTCAGAATCAATTCAGAAACTCTAGTTGGTGCAGATTGCAGAATGCTGTGGCTCAGATATTATTAGGAGTTAGTTGGAGCATGCATATTACTCTCATCCTGCAGATATTTCATTGGCTGCCCATCAGTTAACAGGCTCAACTTAAGATATTAGTTATCACATACAAAATCCTTCATGGCCTTGGACCACCTCTCCCTCTATGCTCCACCATAACAGCTTAACTCATCAGAGCATGGTCTTTTGCAGGTACCAATTTGCAAATGGGCAAAATCAACAACTGCCCTTACATGTGCCTTCTCTGTTGTGGGCCCCAACATGTTGTACAGTCCACCTGAGGAGACCAGGAAGGCTCCCTCTCTCAAGGCTTTCCACAAACTATGTAAAACTGAATTATTCAAGAGAGCTTTTCTATGCAGGCAATAGAGTTGCCCTGTACTAAATGATTCACAAAGTTACTTGGAAAAATTATTAGGGAATGTGTTGTATGTATTACTGTGTATGTCTTGTAGTTGTATTTTTAGATTTTTGGTTGGTTGTACAACCCAAATCCTATTGTACTGTTTATTGACTGCACCATCCATTGATGACTCATTCTGTGTAATCTGGCTTCATTCCAAGTGAGAAAGGTGGACTATAAATAAATATAATCATCGAGGCTGTTTTCATCTGTCCCATTCAGAGAGCCAGTGGCAGGGATGCTCAGTGTGGGGTACCCACTATGTTGGTGTTTTCAACATGGAGTTCTCAACAGCATTCATTGAGCTGCTAGTGTGTATGCCCCATTACTGAATGGAAGGGCATTCCACAGTGGCATGTGACTCCTGGACATTTCTCTGAAAACTGTGAGCAGTGACTCTTGGGCCTGAAGATCTGCTTCAGTCCCCATTTCTCTACGTGACCTTGTCTTTTCCCCACCTCAAAGCCTGAGTGGATGGTATACTTGACTGCAGCTATAGATAACTGCTGGGCTTCTTGCATGGCTGTTGTGATGTTTTTTACTTTTAAAGTGCCTGAAATAAGTCCATGTGATAAATAACACAACATTTAGATGAGATTCTTAGACAGTAAATTTAATAATCAAACTACACATTGCATGTGTCAGGAGTCTCAATGCGTGGATGAGACGATGGTGTAGGGGGGGAAGGTTTCAAGTTTGTTAGCCACTGGGATGCTTTTTGGAACAAAAGGGAGCTGTAGAGGCGAGACGGTCTCCACTTGTCCCGAGAAGGAACCAGGCTGCTGGTGCTTAAAATCAAAAAGGTGGCAGAGCAGTTTTTAAACTGAATATTAGGGGAAAGCCGATAGGAGATGGAAAGTCTCTGGTTTGGGTTGGCTCATCTCAGAGCCTGCGTGGTTAACCTGTTGCTTTTCTACAGGGAGGTGGATTGAAATTGTCCACTGAGACCATGTCTAGTGACATGGACTGCCTGACAAGGTCTCGAGGTAGCAAGAGGAAGGTTGCAGGCTTAACTTGTATGGGAAATTATAGCTGTTTCTATACAAATGCTAGAAGTGTCCGAGGTAAAATTGGGGAGTTGGAGTGCTTGGTGTTGGAGGGAAAAATAGACATTGTGGGTATTTCAGAAACTTGGTGGGATGAGGAAAATCAGTGGGATACAGTGATTCCAGGTTATATATTATATCGGAAGGATGGGGGGGAAGGGTTGGAGGTGGGGTGGCTCTGTATGTCAGAGAGGGTATAAAGTCCAGAAAGATTTAGAGACATCCAGTCCAACACTCTGTGTCACACAGTGGCCAGAAATACCAGTGCCATCAGGAGGTCCAGCAGTGGGGCCAGGACATTAGAAGCCCTCCCACTGTTGACCCCCCCCCCAAGCACCAAGAAGACAGAGCATCACTTGCCCCAGAGCCCCTAGCTATACCTTGTGGCTAATAGCCACTGATGGACCTCTGCTCCATATGCTTATCTAATTCCCTTTTGAAGCCGTCCATGCTTGTAGCACCCACCACTTCCTGTGGCAGTGAATTCCATGTGTTAATCACTCTTTGGGTGAAGAAGTACTTCCTTTTATCCGTTCTAACCCGACCGCTCTGCAGTTTCATGGAGTGCCCACGAGTTCTTGTATTGTGAGAAAGGGAGAAAAGTACCTCTTTCTTTACCTGCTCTTTCCCATGCATAATCTTATAAACCTCGATCATGTCACCCCTCAGTCGTCTTTTCTCCAAGCTAAAGAGCCCTAAGCGCTTTAACCTTTCCTCATAGGGAAAGTGTTCCAACCCTTTTATCATTCGAGTTGCCCTTTTCTGCACTTTTTCCAAAGCTATAATATCCTTTTTAAGGTGTGGTGCCCAGAACTGCACACAGTATTCCAAATGAGGTCTTACCATTGATTTATATAGGGGCATTATTATATTGGCTGATCTGTTTTCAATACCCTTCCTAATAATCCCCAGCATAGCATTGGCCTTCTTTATTGCAGTCACACACTGTCTCGACATTTTCAGTGAGTTATCCACTACAACTCCAAGATCTCTCTCTTGCTCAGTCTCTGCCAGTTCAGACCCCATCAATGTGTATTTATATTTAGGATTTTTGGCTCCAATGTGCATCACCTTGCACTTGGCCACATTGAACCCCATTTGCCATGTTGACGCCCACTCGCCCATCTTTGACAGATCCCTTTGGAGTGCCTCACAATCCTCACTGGTTTTCACCACCTTGAACAACTTTGTATCATCCGCAAATTTAGCCACTTCACTGCTTACTCCCATCTCCAAATCATTAATGAACAAGTTAAAAAGCAGTGGACCAAGTACTGATCCCTGCGGTACCCCACTGCTTACCACCCTCCACTGAGAAAATTGCCCACCTACACTCACTCTCTGTTTTCTATGAACTAGCCAGTTTTTGATCCATAAAAGGACTTGTCCTTCTATCCCATGATGCCATAAACCAGTCCGGCACACCCCCACAAAACCAGCCATGCATTTTACTCTTCCCTAACTCATTTAGCATCCCATAGCAAGCCGGCACGGTTCTTCTTGATTTGTGTTTTCTTTAACCCCTGCCAGGCAACTAGCATCCCTTTCCGATTTATGCCCACAGGCCCATTAGTATTAATGGTCATTACAGGAGGGAAGTTCCCAGATGGGAGATCTGACTTCAATAAATCAACTCAGGAATGTCACCCTCGCCCCCTCGAATCCTGAGGCACAGGAAGAACAAGTATTTATTATTAATCACAGCCGCTATTTGCCTGCCCCCATATCATCACCTCAGGCAGTTTGACCTTGTAAAGTTCTGGAGGGGGGGGGAAAGAACTAACAGAAAATCAACTCTCGTAAAAGACAGGCTAACCCGTACCACAGGCATTGGCGTTTCAGTCAGGAGTGATTTCTGTCTGTCACGTTTTTCTCCCATCTTTCTCAAAGGAGCTCAGAGCAGTGCGCACCGATTCTCTCCTCCTCCATCACAACAATCCTGAGAAATAGATGAGACGGAGAGAGAATGACTAGTCCCCAAGGTCACCCAGAGGGCTTCATGACAGAGGTGGGACCTGAACATAAGTCTCCCGAATCCTAGTCTAACCTCTACACCACACTGGTCTTCCTCCTCGCTTTCAGGAAGACCTTTCTCCTTGGTGTTCCCCCCCTATGGAGCAGGTATACTCAGTTTTCATTAATGCCTGGTATAAACATCAGACAAGATAGCAACCTGGGCTTTGAATGTATCACTTCCGGGCTTCTTCAGAAGTGACGTTGGGAGATTCATTAACAAATCTCATACATATTATTAAAGTGTCTACAGGATAGGGTTGCCAGATCCCCTGGTGAAGGTGGGGGTCCCCTGCTCCCAGACCCCACCTCCCTGCTGCCAATCAGCTGACCAGCAGGGGGGAACTCACCCAGAATAAGAGAGAGATCCAGCATCGTTACCTATGTGACCCGGAAGTGATGTCATTACTTCTGGGACATCAGGGGTGACATTGGCTGATTTCGCACTAGAGCTGCCTCAATGTTGCACTGCCGCTTGCCCCAATACTATTGGTCAACTTCACACCCGAAGCTGCGGGGCTGCATTTGACCCGCGACTTCGCCCGATTTCCTCCGCAGTTTCGTGATCCTCAAAAACCAGGATCACGAAACTGCGGAGGAAATTGGGCGAAGCCGTGAGTCAAAATGCAGCCCCGCAGCTTCGGGTGTGAAATTGACATGTTTGTGTCAGGGCAAACGGCGGCTGCGCCGCAATGCAGCTCTAGTGCGAAATCGCCCACAGAGTGATCAAGAGAGAGATCTTAGAGTTGTAGTAGATAACTCAGTGAAAATGTCGAGACAGTGTGTGACTGTATTGTATTGAAGGGTATTGAAAACAGATCAGCCAATGTCATAATGCCCCTATATAAATCAATGGTGCTTTGCCAGCAGCTGTGACTGACATCCTCAGAGGTATAACACAGAATAATGGAGTACTCTCTGTGTCAACGTGAGAAGAAAAATGGTAGGCAGGTAATTTATATCTACTCAGGAAGATTTCCCAGGCTGTGACATGCTAATGGAGGAGCTTTCTTGAGGAGGTTCTTTTGCATATGGATTGGCTGTTGAAATTCTAATCTTATCTGTAGTGCTGTTGTAAGATGTAGAACATTTTGTGTTTTTCAGGACAGGAAACCATGCCCATTTTATTTTTAAACTCTCTTGTTTCCTGTTGAAATTGTGTTTATGTTTATGAATTTTAATGGCTTACTTGTGTAATCTGAAATGGTAACTGGATGTGTTGTCCAGCATTTCAGTGTCTTAGAATAATTAGGACACAAGGTCTACAGAAAACCAACTCACATGGATCCTTATGTACACAGAAACACCAATCCCACCCTCAACAAAAAAGGGGCATAAGATACTGTGTCCTGTTTGAGTTAGGCTATGTTCAGCCACTGCTGATTTTTCAGGTTGGCCCAGTCTGCAGTGTCTTTCATGTTCTTTTATTCTTGTATGGATGCTACACTGTGTGGTCCCGATGTAAACCTGTCCACAACTGCAGGGTATGCGGTATACTCCTGCAGAAGTGAGGGGGGTCTCTTCTGTCTTTTGCCGATCGTAGCATTTATTGTATTTTTCTGTTGGGTCTGAATACTGTTTGTAGGTTGTGTTTTTTCATACGTTTTCCCATCTGATCAGTGATTCCTTTGATATATGGCAAAAACACTTTTCCTGTAGGAGACTGTTTTTCCTCAGTTGTTTGTTTTACCTTTGGTTTAATTGCTCTTTTGATTTCATTCTTGGAGTATCCATTTGCTTAAAGTGCGTGGTTTAGATGATTTAGTTCATCGTTGAGAAAGTGCGGTTCACATATCCATCTTGCATGGTCTACTTGATGGGCGGAACCCGTTCCCCGCTATCCATCCCTTGGCTATTGATTGTTAGTTCTGGCAAAGGTGTTCACCTAACCAGAAGCCATATCTTACCAATAAACCTGATCAGGGGTCTTTTTGTAGAAAAAGAGCTGCCGGAGCTCATTAGCATAACTCATTTGCATATGCCACACCCCCTGACATCACCGGAAGTGTGTCAGAAGGCCACACCCCCTGACATCACCGGAAGTGTGTCAGAAGGCCACACCCCCTGACATCACCGGAAGTGTCAGAAGGCCACACCCCCTCCCACTGTTTCCCCCCCAATCACCAAGAATACAGAGCCAACATCCAGTCCAACATTCTGTGACACAGTGGCCAAAAACACCAGGTGCCCTCAGGAGGTCCGCCAGCAGGGCCAAAACTCC
>NW_015170917.1:152275-152470 GCF_001447785.1 Gekko japonicus | reverse complement strand
ACCACCGCCCCCGACAAAAGAACATAAGGGAAGCCATGTGGGTTCAGGCCAGTGGTCCATCCAGTCCAACACTCTGTGTCACACATCAGCCAAGAATACCAGGTGCCCCCAGGAGGTCCGGCAGTGGGGCCAGAACACCAGAAGCCCTCCCACTGTCCCCCCCAAGCACCAAGAACACAGAGCATCACTTGCCCC
>NW_015170917.1:93478-150209 GCF_001447785.1 Gekko japonicus | reverse complement strand
TGTGGGGGGGTGGGGGAGATTTCTCCCAGCGGAGCGCCTTCGCGCTCCACTGGGAAGGGTAAAAAGGGGCCCTGGGCTCTCTTCCCAGCCGCTGCATGTGGCCGGGAGAGGGATCAAGGGGGGGGGAGGAAGGCAAGGCCGGGGAAGGCTACTTACCCTCCTGCTTCGTCCTCGTTCTCCAACGGAATGAGGATCGAAGCAGAGGGCGGGGTGAAGAAGGGGGCGGGGCTTCACCACGTGACCGCCCCGCCCCCTAGAGGTTCTCTTCCGGAGCGCAGTACCGGAGCGCTCCCCCCCGACGAGAGCCCTGGGTATATGTATCTTGCCTTTTTATCTAGAGCTCTCTGCTTACACAAAGTTTTAGTTTTAGGAGCCAAATCACCATAGTGACTAGACTGTTGTAATGTATTCTATATGGGTCTGTCCTTGAAGTTAGCGTGGAAACTCCACTTGGTACAGAATGCCACAGCTTGAGTATTGTCTGAACCTAGGTGAAACACACATTTTGTAGTCACTCTGTTGTCTACCTGTCAGTTCCCAAGTACAGTTCAGGGCAGGCCCATAGCCACAGTGGTGCACAATTTTGTCTTCTCTTTTAACTGGGTTCAGTGAGAGGGGGGAATCACTCTCTGTATCGATAAAGGGGAGCCTCCCCAGCTTCCCTTCTCATCTGCGTGAAGCAAAAAAGCCACCCTTCCACTGCATGCCGGGCAGGCTGTAGCTGTGAAGAAAAGGTGTGTGTGCACATGCTCGCTAGGGTTGCCAACCCCACATTGGGAAATTCATGGAGATTTGACTGATAGAGCCTGGTGAAGGTGGGGGAGTGTCATAAATCAGGTATAAAACCCTAGTCTATCCTCTGAAATAGCCATTTTCTCCAGGGGAGGTGATCTCTCTACCCCGATGATTACTTCTAATTCTGGAAGATCTTTTTATTCCTTATTAGGTCTCTCATGCTATTCGATTACACTGTTATATTCTTTGTGATCCACCTTGGGGCTCAAGTAAAAAAATGGTAAATAAATTATCAAGTATAAATAAAGTAAAGAATTATGTGTTCACCACCACTATATTCATCTGCCCCCCCCCAATAAACATTTTCTGGCTACGGGCCTGGTTCAGGGTACTAGGTATTGCCTACAAAGCCTTTCATGGGCTTGGACCCATGTATCTGAAGGCCACCCCTCCTCCTATGCTCTGTTGCAACAGCTTCTGAAGGCGCCACCATGTAACAGAGTAAAATTGATAGCTGCTTTCTCTGTTGTGACTCCCACCTTGTGGAATGGCCTGCCTTAGGATGCCAGGATGGCTCCCACACATTATCATTCTGTAGATCTGTGTAGAACGAAATTGTTCAGGAGGGCATTTTTATAAAAGGAGTAGGGGCGTAGTATAATAGAATGTTTCAGAAGGCACTTCTTTTAAAAAGTGTTATGTATTCCAGTGTTTTTCCTACTTTATAATTCTTTTCTGCATTGTTGTATCATGACTGATAATTTTTTCTTTTGCATTGTTTTTCTTACTCTTGTAATTCTAGTTCTATTGCACTGTTGGATATCTTATGCTGTCTGATTATATTATTTTATGTCATGGGAATCTGCCTTTAGTCTCAGTGAGAAAGGGGGACGATAAATCCTTCGTCTCACTTTGGCTCCTGTTGCAGACGTGCTCTGGAGGTTGTATGGTCAGAACTTAATTCCCAGCAGCGTGTGAGTCCAAGTCAGTTTGGAATCATGGAGAAAGGGGGCTTAAGCTTTCTCTCTTGTGCTGTTTTTTTGTTTGTCCTGAAGTGTCCCTGGGGAGCCATATTACATTGCTAATTTGTCCATGTAAGACATTTGTTTTGGAAAGACAATATTTTGTTCTGAGAATTTTTTATAACAAAATTGTATTTACAGCACAACCTTTTTTGAAGTGGGTTTCATTTAATACACCCGTAGATTAAAGATTTTGTATTATGGATGTGGGTAGACAAAGATACCCTTTTATATAATCAATTTAGGAATAAATTTGCTTTTTAGTTACATTCTTGTGTTTAAAATTCTTCTGCCCTATCTTTCTTCCCCCGAAAAAAGACACAAGCACATTACAGTGTAATCTTTGCTTCTTTAAAAAGTCATATCAGTAACTAACATTAAAAGCAAAGATCAAAATCCCAAACAATTCCAAATCTGTTTTGTAAAATTTCTAAAAAGTAGGAGGGTTAGGTGCCTTCTTAGAAGGCCATTCGACAGAAAAGCCCTGCTGCAGAACCTCAGGACTAGAGGGCAGGAGTTGACAGTGCTGCCAGAAGAAGGCATTGCTGAGAAATTATGAACAGGTTCATACTGGGAGAGACAGTCCTTTTAACAACTTCCTGTACATTCATATTTATGTTTTAAATCAGGGGTGTCAAACATGTGGCCCGCGGGCCGGATCAGTCCCCCGGAGGGCTTCCATCAGGCCTACAGTGGAACTGGCCATCTCCTGCTTCCAGTTCTGCTGCTGATGCATCATACCTTGCATCGCCAGACTCTCTTAATCACTCAGCCATCTCATGTTTTAACCTAGACTCAGAACTCTGAGCATGAGATTTCTGTGGTGAATGTCAATAAATCAAAAGTAGGTTTGCAGCTTACAGAGCTAATGTTTTAAGCATGTTGTTATTTTAAGTAAAAAAAAACTTTGTGTTTGTGTGCTTTATAAAGTTTATATCTCCGCTACCTGGCATTACATTTTATGACACACATGGCCCAGCCCAACAAGGTCTCATTTATGTCAGATCCGGCCCTCATAACAAATGAGTTCAACATCCCTGTTTTAAATCTTTTAAAATATGTGTACTACTGGAGTTAGACATGTCTGGTATGTAAAACCATTTGTATTTCTTGCTAAGCAAAAACTCAGGCCAAAGCAATGGGAATACACTTTTTCTGCTGTTAGCACTAGCAAAGTCTTTGTCATGTCTCACCTTCCTTTGATCCAGTAGGTATTTTTTTTCCTTCAGTGCCAAGTGAATATTTTCTTGGTTGATTCCTAATTTGTTTTTCTTGGTTAACTCATTATCAGGTCCATTCTTTTGCTTTGAACCATATACTTCAACTGTTATTGTGACACATCATTTTAAAATAGGGTTTTATTTCTTTTATATCCCATCTTTCTCCCCAATGGGGCTTCAAAATGGCTTATGTTCTCCTCTCCTCCATTTTATCTTCATGACAACTTTATAAGGTAGGTTTGGCTGAGAGTGTGTGACTGGCTCAAGGTCACCAGGTAAGCTTCCATGGCAGAGTGGGGATTCGACCATGGGTCTCCCAGATCATAGTCCTAACATTCTAACCACTATACCATACTGGCTTTCTTTTACTAGTTTTGCTTAGTATGCTGTCTATAACTTATCCCAGCACTCTTTTGAAACTTGAACTTCTGCATACGATTTTAGTTGTGATTGCAGGTTTCATGTTTCTAGGCTAGAGGTATGGAAATAATGTAGTCACATATTTCAAACAGTCATACTTATTCTGTTTTGTAAAGTTCAAGAGCTTTTGCAAGCATGCTTATCTTGTTTGTGCAGGATAAGCATATGTGTCTGATTGCAACTTGCAGTTTAACACTGTAGACTGAAAGCAAGTCTGTGTCAGGCATTTATAACTAGCAGAATAGCATAGTGCTGGTTAGTAGTTTGTTTTTCTTGCCATGAGGCTTTCTGCATTTCCCCTAAAGTAACAGTTTTACTGTATGAGAGAGCTGGTGTGATGTGATGGTTAGAGTGTCAGACTAGAATCTGGGAGACCAAGGTTTGAATTCTTACTCTGCCTTGGGAAGCTTGCTAGATGCCCTTTGGCCAGTCACATGTTCTTTTAATTTTATTTATTTTATTTATGGATCACCCAACCTCATAAGCAGGCTCTGGGTGATTTACAGCCTTAAAAATGCATAAAATAACACCAACATAATCAATATAATAAAATTCTTAGCCTAACCTACCTCATAGGGTTGGTGTGAGGACAGGAGAATGATGTAAACCACTTCGGTCCCCATAGGGGAGAAAAGTAGGGTGTAAATGAGTGATCATGTCATTGAATTCTGGCATATTAAACAAATTCACTAATTTTCTTGATCTTTTCTACAGCATGGGTGAGTTCCCTGTCCATGGGAATGATCTTCTTCTGTTCTCCCATAGTCAGTATATTTACCAATATATTTGGCTGCCGAAAAGTAGCTGTTGTTGGAGCAGCTGTGGCATTCATTGGGCTCCTTTCAAGCTCATTTGTAAGGTAAGTCTACTAACTTTCATTAAATTCTCCAAACACAGGAGGTGTCTGGCAGTGTATCACAATATAGGCCATTTTGGCCAGCAAATCAATGATGCATCCAGTAACTCTGATCGTATATCCTCAAGATGCTGAGGACACTGCTGGTTACTGCACAATTTTGAGAATGATGAATAATGTGCTGTCTGATTTTAAATATGTTACATCCCTCCGAGAGTCTAATTATGCTTCTCTGAATCATGATACATTTAAAATGCAGTCTTCTGGTATTCATCTGTGGTCTACTGCCAATTTACGGTGGAGGAAAACAGGATAGCTAAGTTCACATCTACTCAAAGTTCTGTGGAGCGTACTCCTGCCAGTCAGATCTGAGGACTTGCTCTTTTTTCTAAATGGAGTGAAAGTAATTATCATGAATTATGATAAATACTTTGAACACTCTAGAACACAGAAATGCTTAGTAGTTCATATATATTCTCAGTTATTACGACAACTCTGCAAGGTAGGTCAACATTTCTGTATTGAAGCTGAGAGACCATGGTTACACAGGGCCAAAAGTGCAGATGAGATTTTTAAGAAGACATTTGTTGTGCTGTGAATCAGGTTCTTTGCCATTCACTTTTGCAGCACAAGGTCATTCTCACATCTGGCTATACCCATCAACCTGTGCAATCAAAAAACCAGTAAAATCAAGCATAGCAAAATATGGAGTTTGCATTTTAGGGCCCCGTTCATACGAGGCAGTTTGGGCCGGGAGCGGGCCGGATTGGAAGCACAGCAAACGGGCGCGATCCCACGCCAACATTTGCCTGGCGTCGCGCTCGCGCCTCCAATCCGGCCCTTCCCCCGATGAAGCGCGTCAAAGATGAACCACCTACCTTTGGTGGTTCATCCGGATGGTCCGCTTCATCCTGGCCGTGGGATCGGCGGCGTGTCTTGCCGCCGTCGCATCCCCGGCCCCCTGCCATACTGTGCATGCTCGAGCATGCGCAGTACGGCAGCCTCCCCCTCCGACTAGTATCTTCCTCCCCGGCATCTGATCGTGCCGGGGAGCAACAGAGCGCTGCTACCGGGATCCGTGGGATCCCGCTGCGGTGTTTCTTTTTTGGCCCGGCTTTTAAAAGCCACGCTTCGCCCCATCTTTTCCCTGCCGTGTGGCAGGGGCCTAAGAGGTTCTACAGGGACTCCAGCCTCAAATGGATAAAGTAGAGCTGTCTGCTCTTCCACTCATAAATGTCTTGCACTTTAGGATGTTAGGCAAATTGGCATACATGTGAAGGGCCCATAATGTGCAAAGGCATACCCTTGCTAGCACAATACAAACGCATGTATTTTGGCTACTTCAATACTTGGGATCTAACCTGTGTATACCAAGGTCCAGATACAGGCCAACACTTATATGAACAATGGGAAATAATTATTATTTAATAAACTGAAAAGAGGCCAAATTAAGTCAAGCAATTTGCAGAACATAAGGGGAGTTCCAGAAATGAAAATGCACAGTAACAGATACAACACAAAACCTTTTTCTACAAAAAATGCCTGCTTACTTGGAGAATAAAACAAAAACAGGAAAACAACATATAAGCCTGCTCCTGGAGAGAAAGAGAGGGTGTCCTCAGTGGCACCAAAGCAGTGTCAGGAGGTGAAACTGACCAGGAAGCGGAAGGGGATGCAGAGACAGGTCTGTGGAGCAGAAAAGTAAAAGGTCAACCGAGAGGCTGGGGTAACAAGATGTGTTCTAAACCAAAAATTGGGGCTGAGGGGTAATTCTTTATATCCTTTTGCCAAGAGTGAGGAAGGGAAGGGTGTTGGTATTAAAATGCAAGAGTAATAAAAAATCAATTTTTTGGAAGATTAGCTGGTCTGAAAAGAAATCCTTTGTCCGAATTGTGGAGGGGAGTTTTCCCCTTATGCCTTGAGAGTATCAAAAACATTTTCTTGAGGAGATTTGGAAGTTAGATAGGTAAGTATCTATGGCCAAGTACTTGTCACGATTGAGGAATGGTGGGAATCTTCCTTGTTCAGTCATTGAAACATGGTGGAAATTGCTGGAATCATCCTGTTGCTTATTGTTTTGGGGATGTGGGTCATTAGTTAAAGTCAAATTATCTGCTAAATAGGGATGGGCATGAACCAGAAAAATGCAGTTTGGTTCATGGTTTGTGGCGTGTCCTGTTTGAAACCAGGGACTGTCATGAATGTTTAGCCACATCACAAACTAGTTCGGTTTGTGAGGTGGTAGAATGGCCCTCCAGTGTGCTAAAGACACCAAACGTGCAGGGAGTCTCCAGCTGACTCTCCTCTAACTGCCCTCCAAGTTTGGTGAGGATTGGATTTACAGGGTTCAAGTTACAGCCCCCCACCTTCTTTGGGGGGCTGTAACTTGGACCCTGTAAATCCAATCCTCACCAATCTTAAAGGGCAGGTAGAAGAGAGTCAGTCAGGGAATCCCTGCAAGTTTGGTGTCTCTAGCATCCTCAGGATCTGTTCCATACACACCTGAACCTGTGCCTGTCAAAATTACTGCAGTGGTCGTTTTGAAAGTCGCAGGTTCATGAGTGTATAGAACACATCCTGTGCAGGCTAGAGACACCAAACTCAGAGGCCATATAGAGGAGCATCCAGGGGAGGTCTGCGAGTTTAGTGTCTCTAGCTTGCACAGAATCCATCCTATAGACTCCTGAACTTGTGCCTGCCAAAATGGCCAAGGTTCAGGAGGGTACAGAATGGATCCTGTGCAAGCTAGAGACATCAAACTCTCAGGGGACCTCCCCAGATGGTCCTCAACATACTCTCCAAGTTGTTGCTTTTAAATTATGTAAACATTTTGATTGAGTGGAGACAGTCTGTATGGAAATGTCTCCACTCACAAACTGGCACGAACCTCCAAAAACAGTTTGAAAGTTCATGGCAAGTTCATGCTGGGTGACCTGCCACAAACTTGACTTCACAAACCACAAACTGGCCAAAACTCATCATGAACTTTAGCTCGTGAGCCAGTTCATGTCCATCCTTACTGCTACGAGGCTTTGAGGTCCTTGGGAGAGAAATGATTCTCGACTGAATCCCTCTTAGGATGGGTATTTGCTGCCCTGCATTCCTTTCTTGGCATGGCTCACTGCCTTTGATGAAAGTTTAATTCGAGCTCCTTCTATCAATCCTAGGTCCACAATGAAGTGTACACATGAACAAAATGGGGGGACAAGCCATGCCAAAAATGGGAGACTCTGGGGTGAGACTCTGTGGGGTGAGGGTCCCAGGCATCAAGGAGATACTATTGGTGGAAAAGAACTAAATCTTGCCTCAAGTGAAATTTTCTGTTACAGTCTTTACAGTATCCTTGCAAATAAATGTTTCCTGCTTATTTGGTCAAAGCTTTCAAAATTCAGGAGGCAGACTTTGAGGTCAAGCTGGACTATCTTGCTTTGAAATATCTTTCATGTCACATGCTGACATAAGCAGCTTCAGGATCTTGTCTTTCATTCTAGACTTGAAGAAAATTATCAAATGTGAATATTTTCTTTATCTGTTTCACATACTAATGAGCAACATGAATGCTGATAATTAGCCAATCTTTCTTGCTGCTTCTTTCTCAGTATGTTAATCTCTGATACACTTTTAATCTTTCAGTAAAATTAACAAATGCTGATTTTTCCTTAGTAACCTAATTCTTATGTATTAAATCCAGGGCTTTTTTTCTGGGGGAATGCACCGGAACAGAGTTTCGGGACCTCCTCGACAAAATTCTTTTAAAAACGTTTAAAAGTTTGTGAGTTTTCAGTATGCAAATTGAAAACTTCATTTCCCTCTGGAGAGTTCAATGCCATCAAATTATGTCTATATTGCCCTGAGAGTGCTCCTTTAATACAGTCTTTCTAGCTAACTGAACATGTAAGGAGATTTTTATAAAGCCTTTTCCTGTATGCTGTTGACATCATAGAACACAGACCATAATCATATCAGTAGAGTTCACAGTACTAAACTTGATAGTGTATACAGAGGGCAGGATCCAAAGTATTATACAGCTTCTCCCTAACAAGCCTTTGGACTTGTTTTTCTTGGCAACAGCCCCCATACATCATGACAAACAATTTTTGAAAGGGCCTTCTTATATTGTTTGAGAGTGGGGTTTGCTGTACAAAGGAGGAGAAAATATGAAAACCCCACTGAGCATACCTTTGGCTCCTGGCCATGTTGTAGAAGTGTGGTTTTTTGGCATAAATAGTTGGATTTTCTGCCACAAGGTTCTTAGTAAAGCAAATACAGTTCTTGGAATTACAACAGCTGCTCAGGGAAGTTTTCATAAATTTCTCTGATAAGGTATAGTAGAATTAGCTTGCTATTCAAGGATCAGGTGCAATGTATGTAACTTGTTCAAAGATAAAACATACAAGCTACTTCACATTAGTTACAATTACTACAAGTAATTGTTTAAAAGCCACCATTATGCAAATCCCTACAAGTGAATCTCTTACCTGGTCTTCTTGATTGATTTATTTGTGCATTTTATCCCCATCAAGGCCTTGAGGTTCCCTGATTGCAGAACACAGTGGAGATTAGGGCTGCCTGACCCCTGGGCCGGGTGTGGCTTTACCCCCTTTTTTGGGCTTCAACCTGCTGCTGGCCAGCTGGCTGGAGGGGGAAGCCCCAAGCCTGAACACCTGCAGCCACAAAGGGCCCTCCAGCTGTCAGCTGTCATCCCTTTAAATTTTGCAGAGGGGAGGGAGAGGGGTGGCTGCAGATGCACAAGGCCTCACTAGCTGGAAGTACTTAAAGGGTTCCTTTAAGTGCTTCCAGCCAGCAGGGACTGGCCCTGCGTGCCTGGTCTCTAAGCAGCAGGGACTGGCCCCACGCGCCCAGTCTCCAAGCATTCCCTTTAAGCACTTCCAGCCAGTGGAGACTGGCCCTGCGTGCTTGAACTCCATTCAGGCTTTCAGCCAATGGCTGCTCCTCTCCCTCCCCTCTTGCAAGATTTAAAGGGCCCTCCACCTGATTGGCGGGCCCTTTAAATCTTGCAGGAGGTTAGGGAGAAGGGTGGCCTCCAGTGATTTTTCTTGGTGGTGGGCTTAGAGCGGGACTTCCCCAACGTGAGGTCATCGCATTGGGGACCCCCCGCCCCTCCGGGAACACCCCCCAAAGTCCCTTGCCAGGGACAAACTTGGACCTGACAACTCTAGTGGAGATTAAAAAGATCTGCAGTCTTATACTGTACCATACAGATTTTAATAACAGAATTAATTAATTCAGTAGGAATAACTTGTAAGGAAAGGGGTCCAAAGCTGTTGAAAGCAGATTTATGAATGCTGCATGCTACTTCTTGATTATTCCTACCCCTTTAACTGGACTAAGAACTTGATATGTTAAGAACTACTAATTGCTTGTCCTAAAATGCTAAATTTTCAAGTGTTTCCAGGCTAGCAAATATTTTGTACCTTGCTTGCGGTCATGTTGCATCCTATAACTGCAGAATGAAGATAATTTTAGAATAAAGGTTGACCATATTTAGAACTCATGGGGCTGTTGGCATGGCTATTGAAACCTAAATGTAGTACCTATAAATTGAAGAAAACAAAAGGGGGGGGGGGGGGGGGAGAACAAATTATGCCTGACCAATGTAGCTTCTTTTTCCTGTGGCATGGCTACCTGCAGTTCAAATGGGAGAGAAATAAAATGATATGCTTAGAGTTGTTTTGGTCCCAGCCAAATTTTGCCCTTGTGAAAAAGGAGGGGCACATTTCTGCAGATTCTTCTCTCACTCTGCATATCCACCACATGCTGTTCTGAGGGTCAGGGGACTCTTGGGGGGCAGCATTTCAGGAAGCATGGGGGAGATGGAGTAGAGCAGAAAAGGAAGAGCAGAGCTTTGTTGGATCCAATCCTCTGTGTTTTGTGAGGCTCACTCTTACTGGAGTCCACACTCTGTGTGTTAAGTAATCAGTAAGATTTCTGTATCTACTCAACTTCTTTTACTAAAAATGTTAAGTGAATACACTTAACTTTTGACTGGTGAGCCAGTTGCAACCCTTTTTGAGAGGGAGAGATTTGGCCACTGTGGTGCATGCCCTGGAATCTGCATTTGGTATAGACCACTACAGCCAGGTCCGCACGTCTTTACAGGATCCCTGCCGCGGGGGACAGCGATACGCGTTGCACCGCCGTCGCCAGGATGTGACACTACGCGTCGCTCTGGCAACGGGGCTGTTTGGAGTCCCGTTGCCAGAGCGACGCGTAGCGTCACATCCTGGTGATGGCGGTGCAACGCGTATTGCTGTCCCCCGCGGCAGGGATCCTGTGAAGACGTGTGGATCCCCCGCCGCGGCTTGGCAGCCCAGTTCTAGATCAGTCCACACAATGGCCTCCAGTCTCCATATCTGAAACTACCTTGTTAATATCACAGTTGAAATCTGGAAAAGCCCCAGAAGGTGACTTTATAGTTGGTGAGCTTTTAAAACCGCACATAGATTGGTGGACTCCAGTCTTAGCCAATCTTTTTTCCTATATAGATGCCTCAACTCAGATTCCCAAAGACTGGGGCTTGGCTATAATTGTTCCTTTATTTAAAAAGGGTAGCCCCTATGACCCATCGAACTACAGACCAATTAGTCTTCTGAATGTGATTTGTAAGTTATATACTAAAAACCTCTGTCAGAAGCTGTGTGAATGGCTAGATCATAGCAACTTGCTTGAAATTGAACAAGCTGGTTTCACACCTGGACGTGCTACAATTAATCATTGCTTAGTCCTAGATTGTTTTATTTTTAAATATGTGAAACATCGGAAGAATACCTTGTACGCGGCCTTCGTGGACCTCACTGACATGGGTATCAATAGAAGGCTATTACTTCTAAACTGCACAAAAATAATGACATCCAAATAAGACTCTCACAAAATGGGAAACTATCGAAAAGAATTCCAGTGCAAAAAGGAGTCAGACAAGGTTGCCTTTTGGCTCCATTTTTATTTAACATCTATGTTAACTCCTTAATCACATGCCTTCATTCAATTGATACTCATGCTCCCTCATTCTCAGGTAGCAGAAAGGTTCCAATCTTAATGTATGCTGACGATGCTGTTCTTTTATCCCAGACAAGGATTAGCCTGAAGCGAGCCTTGATAAAATTTAAAGAGCAATGTGACACTGAATTACTATCTATTAATTTCGCTAAAACTAAAACTGTCCATTTTGGTAACTCATTCAGGAAGTTCAACTGGAATATTAAAGGAAATGCCATAGATCAAGTTAAGAACTTTAAATACTTAGGCATTACCTTTTCTTATAATTCTAAATTCTCAGCACATCTGTCCTCATCAGCTAACCTGGCAGAGAGAAGTGCAAATGCCATTCTTAGATTATTTAGAAGGAAAGGTGCAGGCTTTCTCCCCGTAGCCTTAAAAACCTTCCAGGCAAAATCATTGGCTTGACTCCTGTATGGCTCACAAATTGGACTTTCTGCCAATCTAAAGACCCTTGAAAAGGTTCAGTCTAAATGTCTTAGATCTCTATTTGGCATTCCTAGAAGTTCCTCTAATGTAACACTTAGGCAAGAGGCTGGGCTACTCAGAGTCGAAACAAAGGTCTGGGAGCAGGCTATAATGCTCTGGCTAATAATTCATTACAACCCAAAGGGTTTAATACCTTACTTTTTAGCCTCGGATCCTTACCCTGCCTGGTCCACACAAATTCTTAATAAATTAAATCAGATTGGCCTATTCCCAGAAGATCTCTTCTATGGAAGCCTATACAAGGCAAGAACAGCTGTCGTGCAGAGGTTTCGTGATACTGAATCACAAAATGAAGAAGCTTTGCTACCGGAGAACTACAGAAACATAAAATCTTGGCCAAATTTTACTGTTGCCCCTTATTTAGTTAACATTACCTATGAACCCTATAGATGGGCCTTTTCCAGAGCCCGTTTTGAGGCACTCCCTTCCGCTGTACTGCAAGGTAAATTCACTCGAGTCCCAATGTATGAACATATATGCCCATGCATGGCTAATATGGTGGAATCAGTTACTCATGTCCTCCTGTTCTGCAGATTCTATCGGGAGGAACGAGACCATCTTATACCCTTCTGTCTAGATTTAGCCCTTTGCAGTCTTATATTGACTTTAGGCCAGAAGTCCTTCGTAAATTCCTCTTGGAAGACGTTCAGAGCTCAGGGACTTACACTGTGGCAAAATTTTGTTGCTTAGCTATTAGGAAACGTAAACTTATTTTACCCGAAAAAATTGTATGATTCTCTTGTTAACACTATTTTACTTTAGTAATGTTATTAACTCTCTCCTGTTAATGTTTTTATATTATTCCCATGTTATTACTGTTTTAATCCCTTTTATATCAGAATTGTACTATTTACTGGCTCCTGCTGCAATAAATTAGATTGATTGATTGGTGCTGGTATTCAAACTCTATACAGCTTGGGGCCAGCATACTTTGAGGACCACCTTCTCCCATATGAACCTACCCATCCACTCTGGTCATCCTTGGAGGCCCTGGTTCAAGTGCCCTTGTCATCTGAGACTAGATGAGTGGCAACCTGAGAAAGGGGATTCTTGGTTGTGGCACTGAAAAATTGGAACTCACTCTCCAGCATATTGCAAATTATGGTTATAGAGGCGTGGAGGGGGGAGGCTCGTTCCCACCACTACCTCCAAAGCCCCCTGCTCACCTGTCCACTTTAAACTGTCCTGCCAACTTCTAACCAGCCAGACTCCAGGAATTAGCACTGGAGGCAAGGAGGACTCTTTGCTCCCACTCACTGGTCTCCAGTGCTGCTTCTTCAGACATTTAGAAGCCAGGAGGAATTAGAAATTAGAATTATAAATATTTTTTCTTGATGAAGCTTTTTATAAAGTTTTCCACTTTTAAAACACACCTTTTCATGGTTGAATCTCTATAAGAATAATTTGAATTTTATTTAAAATACTTATTAAAGCCTCCATAGAAGAGCTTCATCATGAAGAATAAAAGACCAGTGATTCTCACTTTATTAAATCAAGCTGGGAGTAGGAAACATTGAAGTATGGCCTGTACTTGTCAATGTATTATAAATATACATGGAATTAGTGAAGTAAAAAATAAGACACTTAATGAATGTTCAGTTTAAATTACTGTTATAACTGGTATGTTTTCTATAGGTATCATTGTATTCAGGTTCAATAAGAAAACATGTTGCTATTTGGGCTGAGTACTTTTTATGTTGAAAATACATAGGAGGGGAAGATAACAAGATGACATGTAAGACTAATTGCCATAATGTACTTCAGGTTTACAAATGAAAACTCATATGCATCATTCTTCTATCTGATAAAGTTGAAATATGCATCACTATGCAGAACATCACAATTAACAAATTTCCTTTTCTTTTTTTAATTGTAGGACTCTTGGACCTCTCTATTTTACTTATGGGATTTTATTTGGCTGTGGTTGCTCATTTGCATATCAGCCCTCCCTGGTCATCTTGGGGCATTATTTCAAGAAGCGTCTGGGTCTGGTGAATGGCATTGTCACTGCTGGCAGCAGCTTGTTTACTGTAGCTCTTCCTTTTCTTTTAAGTGTACTGATTAAGAAAGTTGGCCTGTACAACACTTTCAGGATCCTGTGTATTTTTATAGCTGTTCTGTTCCTGGCTGGCTTTACATATAAGCCTCTCATTCTTAGTGCCAAAGGAAGTGGAGAAAAGGAAAAAACCCATTTTCCTCCTGCAAAACAGATTTTCAATTTTTCGATTTTTAAAGCTGTGAGTTATCGAATCTGGGCTTTTGGAATCCCAGCTGCCTTATTTGGATATTTTATTCCTTATGTTCACCTAGTAAGTATACATATTTTCCCCCTTGCTTTAACTGCATGCATATATATATATATTTTTAATTATAAAATAATATTTCTAAAAGTGGTAAAACTATTTCTTTCTAATACACTTTTACCAATGTAAGATTATGTAGGATATTTAAATGCAAGATGCAGCTATGAAGAATCAAGGTGGGGGTGCAACTCTAAGGATGGAATAGCATGAAAATTTCAATTTCGTCTGTTGGGTGAAGTTTTGAGAAACAGCTGGTTATTACAACTTACAGTAACTTAAAACTACTGTAATTCATGGCATTTCTACACTGTATTCTGCATTCTAGTAAGTAAATTCTGTCAGGTTTTTTTTCAGTGGAGCAGTTCTATAAATAGTAAAGCTTTACTGCTACATTTGCAAAAGTTAATATGAATACACAAAGAAAAATAAATTTTAAAATTGCATTTTCTTTATACACATAACATCTTGTACTATATCAGAACATAAGCCTGTAATAACAGGACTATATCAAGAAGGTAAAAAAGACAGGAAGACTGCAGATGACTATGCATGCGAGAGATTGACATTTCATGGAGACGATTACAGCTCTGGGCGTAGGGAGGAGTGACCTGCTCATGTAAAGCCTGTGCCAAGGACCAAACTAGATAGTAACATATTTCCTGTTGTCATATTGTTATGCTCAAAGCAGGTCTTGATGTTGGGGATGCTGGGAAAGTGTGTGTGTGTGTGTGTGTGTTTGTACTATTTCTCTTTGGAGTCCTAAATATTCCTCATCCACTGCCATGTGAAGAGCCAGTTTGGTGTAGTGGTTAAGTGCACGGACTCTAATCTGGGAGAACTGGGTTCGATTCCCCACTCCTCCTCTTGCACCTGGCTGGATGACCTTGGGCAAGCCGTAGTTCTGATAAGAGCTGTTCTTGAAAAAAGAACAGTTTCTGTCAAGAGCTCTCTCAGCCCCACCTACCTCACAGGGTGTCTGTTGTGGGGAGGGGAAGGGAAAGGAGTTTGTAAGCTGCTCTGAGACACCTTTAGGTAGTGAAGGGCGGGGTATATATTCAATCTCTTGTCTTCTTCTTCTTCTTCTAGACTGCATGCTTATTTAATCCCCTATCCATTGCTATCTAATTCAGCGTTAAACATTCCAAAATCGAATTCCTGCAAAAAGGAGGTAAAACTGTAATCTACCAGGAAGGAGGATCCTGCAACAGGTGGAACAGAAACAAAACCAGGGAAGCTTAGGTCTCTCCCTACCATCAAAGCTCTGAACCCACCCCAGGCACATGCATTACAAACATGTGTTCTTTGCTTGTCCATAAACACAGTCTTGCTTATGTCTCTGAGCTTGGCCCTCTTCCCTGAGATTACACAGGAAGCAAGCCCTTCCTTTTGGAAAGTGAAACCAAATAGGTATCTCTTACCCAAAGCAAGTGTCAATTCCTGCTTTCCTCTACCTTCTGGCAATAGAAGCAACTTCAGAAGAACTCAGTGTTCCCTCTAAGCTGAGTTAGTGTGAGCTAGCCCAGTTTTTTAGCCTCCGGCTCACACATTTTTATCTTAGCTCAAGAAGGATGGCTCCAGAGCAAACTAATTCATGCAGTAGCCAAATCGCTCGCTCACAGCTTTAATGCCGGTAGCTCACAAAGTAGAATTTTTGCTCACAAGACTCCACAGCTTAGAGGGAGCATTGGCCATGAGATATTTTGCCTTTTGTGTCTACAGAGGCTACCCACTTCGAAGTTGCCTCCATTGTAGGAGGGTGCATGGCTTGGAACCTCCCACCAGAGTTGCCAGATGTTTCAACAAAAATATTTGATACATTTCATAAAAATTTGTTGACCCCAAAGACATACACACAGACTTCTCCAGGCAGTTGGCAATCCTAACCAGGATCTACCCCATCCTAGCCTGACATAAGCACTGCTATACCACACTCTTCCCCATTTAATATATACAGCAGTTTCTGGGTTTTAAATGTGTAGCAGGTAGAAATTCAACAGACAGTCAGTAATAGGTTGTCTTCTTTACACTGCAATTTTATATCTTCTGAGAAGCAAAGCCATTGAGTTCTTTATCATATTATGGTTTTATTTATTTATTATTTACATGTATATCCTGCCCATCCTGCGAGCAGACTCAGGGCAGGTAACATATTAGAATAAATACAATTTCAGTTTAAAACAAAACATAACAAACAATGGGTACTGCTTGGAACAGCATCAGTTGACTATAAAGTTCTGGCCTGATGGTACAATGAGTTAAAGGCCAGTTGTCGGTGGTCAGTAGACAGGTGACAGATGGGTGGCAGCAACCTCAGGGAGGCCATAAATGGTTTCTAGGGAGCAAGTAATAAAATGTGTGTGTGTGTGTGTGTGTGTGTGTGTGTGTTATGTCAAGTCAGTTTCTCTCAGACTCTTCCAGCTGGTCTTCCCCTTTAGCTTTATTCAACCTTTGGGGAGTATAACACAGCGACAACATCTGTGCAGAGTTCTTTACACATAGCATGTATAGGAGACTAGCACATGAGGGAAAAGACTATGCTATAGCTCTTCTCCTTGTTATCTTGTTTTCTATGTGCAGAAGGGTTTATTTGTTTTATTTCACTTATTTTATTTATACCCCACCTTTCTCCGCAATGGGGCCCCAAAGTGGCTTACATAATTCTCTACTCCATTTTATCCTCACAACAATCTTGTAAGGTAGGTTAGGCTCAAGGTCACCCAGCAAGCTTCCATGGCAGAATGGGGATGTGAACCTAGGTCTCACAGATCATACTCTTGCACTCTAAGAGGCACAATGAGAGACACAATCCGTCCAAAGTTAAACATTTTAAGATCCCTATTGTCCTGAAACAACATACGTTGAAAGCACTGGGAAGATTACCACAGAATCCTAACCATGTTTACTCAGAAGTAAGCCTTAGTGAAGTCAGTGGGACTTACTTGTGGGTAAATGTGCATAGTCTTGCAGCCTTAAAGTACTTAATAGGAATAAATTGCCTGCAGTCACTAGGGTTGCTCAAAGATAGAAATGCAACACAGGCACCCTGTCTACATACTGCCTTCGAAGGGACTTGCTCCCTCCAAACTCTCCAGGCTTTCCGCCCACCATTGCTCCCCCCCAGTCTGTTTCACTTTTCTTTAGATGGTTCAATCCTGCCACCAAAATGGGAAGTTGATTAGTTGGCTATTAAAGTCTCTCCCTTTCCATTTTTCTTCAGCTGAGTCAATTGAATTATCTGAGAGAGTCTTGCCTGGCTGCGGAGTGGTGGATTTAGTTCTTTTTAAATAGGGTTGCCAGGTGCGATCGTCATGCCAGCAGGGGGATTTTGGGGTGGTGGTCTGGGAGTGGGCAGTGACATCCCCAACATGTTGACATGATGCTCTGCTTTTTAGGCAAAAACCCTATGGTTAAAATTGGGCTCAAACCATAGAGTTTTGCCCAAAAACCAAAGTATCTGAGATGTTACCATGCAATATTGCCTTTGGCGGTGGGGCTTCCCCCACTGGTCAGCTGGCCGATGGCAGGCAGAAACCCAGAAAATTGCAGCACACCGCACCCAGACTGGGGGTCTGGGAATCCTATTTTTGAATGTTGCCAAATGGAGAGCAAGGGGACAGGGGCCTTGCCACTTTATCAAGCCACAGAGGAAAGAAAGAGCACATGCATAGAGCTCGTCTGCAGTGGTTATAGGCTTGCTTACTTAGAAAATATTGGACATATATGTTCAGTATTTCCTCTGTTTACTAGATAGGGCAAATACTGGACTGTCCAGATCAAAACTGGGCACCTGGCACCCTTACTCCCAACATCTCATAACTGAGCTGCCTCCATGGCAGCCATTTACCTGTCCTCAAAATTCTGAAAGCACTCACAGTCTCGGTGTTGGGAACCCCTGCTGAGTTTTCCTTGCATAAAGAAAAGTAATTATCTGGCCCTTCTGTTGCAGAAATATGCCTTTCCCCTTAGATCTCCCCAACAAGCTAGAGACTTACTATTATTAAGTCAGGGAACCTGTTACACATTTTATTTTTTTATTTAATTTATACCTCGCCCTCCCTGCCAAAGCAGGCTCAGGGCAGCTTACATAAAATTTATTAGACAGATAAAACAAAGACGTCAAATAAAATATAAATATAAAACTCTACATAAAGTGCTAGTGCAGATCATATGGTGAGGTTTTAGTAGCATCAGTGTAATATGAGTACAGTCAGCTGATATCTCAGTCTGGGTCATATCGGCAAAGTGCAGGCTGTCGATGATGGCATTAGTATTGGGGCCAGGGCCTTAGTTTGTTAAGTGTGGCTCGAAGGCCTGGTGGAAGAGCTCCATCTTACAGGCCCTGCGGAACAGTAAAAGGTCCCTCAGGGTCCTAATATCTTCCGGGAGCTCATTCCACCAGTGCGGAGCCGCCACTGAGAAGGCCCTGGCCCTCATCGAAGCCAGCCCTGCTCGTAGGAACATGTTCCTGCTCTGGGGAACATGCGGGGAAAGGTGGTCCCTCAGGTATGTAGGCCCCTGATCATAAAGGGCTTTAAAGGTAAGAACCAGCACCTTGAAGCGAATTCGGTACGCTTGGGCAGCCAGTACAGTGTTTTTAGTGCAGGCTGAATGTGCTCGCGGATAGGGAGGCCCAACAACAGCCTGGCCGCCACGTTCTGCACCAGCTGCAGATTCCAGATTTGGGACAAGGGCAGCCCCATGTAGAGAGCATTATAATTATAATAATGTTATATTAATATAATATTATTCAATCACTGATTTAAAAAAAAAACAACAAACAGAAAAAAGCCCTGGTTGGCAGAGAGAGGAAATGCCCCCCGTGGGGATAGTGTCAGGGAAAATGGCTGCCATATGGATGGGAAAATCTGAACTTTCCTACCCACGTGGCAGCCATCCAAGCTTTACTGCAATCTTTCACAAAACAGCAAACAAGTTTTAGGAGGACCAGAGAAAAGCTGGGGAAACCCACAAGATTTGTGAATACACTGCACTCTTCCCAACAGCACAGATAACCCATGTGGAAATGGCCTATAACTCAAGCTTCTGAGATATGACATGTCTTGCAGGATGTCTACAACATTTCTCTCAGTGTTTAGTCATGGGGAAGGAAGCGGAATGAGACAATTGCATCCCAGTGGCACAATATCAAAGTGGTGGAATGTAGTGCAAATTCTATCAGCTATTGCTTTGATATATCCTTGGAAATAAAACTGTGTTCCAAAATAATTGAAATATCTGCCTATATGGAATAGAAAGCAACCCCAGATTACTTAACAGAACGAAATTTGCAAGTAAATTTATGCATTAATTTCCCTAAAGTCTTGTAGATTGCTTTTTTTCTTTGTCAGGAAAGTAATTTTGGTTTATCTTAAACAGGGAAAAATCACTTTCAGTACTGTTTATCACAATATGTTTTTCTTCAAGAATCTTCCCAAGTGCCAGTCATCTGGATGCAATACTGGCACTTTTGCAATCATTGTTAATCTTATAATAATTAATTAAAGTTTCATACAGAGTTAGAATGGCTCACAGTCATTCCCATGGCTCAATGAAAATGCATGCAGCACCTCTAAAAAGTGCATTAAAATACCCATTAAGGGCCCCTGCCACACGACAGGAAAAAAGCCTCTTGAGGCGCGGCTTTTAAAAGCCGCACCAACGTTGAGGCGCCGCGGCGGGATCCCACGGATTCCCTGGCCGCGGCGCCGTTTCTCCCCGGCGCGATCAAACGCCAGGGAGAAGACATGGCTCCAACCGGGTGCCGGCCGAACTGCGCATGTCGGAGCATGCGCAGTTCGGCTCCGGGCCGGGATTGTGCCGGCGCAAGGGAGCGCCAGCGATCAGACGCCCGGATTGCAGCGCGTCTACTCGTTGAACCACCGAGGTAGGTGGTGTCAACTTGAGGCGCTTTTTCCCGGGAAGGTCCAGTTCGGGGGCGGAAGCACGATGCTTCCCAGATGTTGTGGTGTGATCGCGCTGGTTTGATCCGCCCCTGAACTGTCCTGCTCCCGGGCCAAATTGCCTCGTGTGAACAGGACCAAGGAGAGGCATTACAGTTATGATGCAAGTTTCTACAGTTACAAAATCACAGACAACTGACTCCCTTCCCAGTTTATAAAGACATGGGGATACTTAACTGCAAAAGGTTGAGTAGAGATTAAAATGTATTTTACACTCATGAATATCATAGCAGTTTAGGGCCATGAAACAGAGTGCTAATGTTCATGCAAAGCCTTCTTTCTCTTAAAACAACGGATTCTACAGAGTTTACATTTGCAAACTGTGTGTGAGTCCTATGTGTGTATCAGAGTTGTAGGACTGTTCCTTGTGTTTAAGAACATTGCATGGAAATTTTGTTAAGTGAAAGACTTCCACAAAGTCTTATGACACTTGCACAGGAGTGTGATACAGTACAATCCTATGCAAAGTTATTCCAGTCTAAAACCATTGATTTCAGTGGGTTTAGAGTGACAGAACACCGCACAGGACTGCACTGTTAGTGGATTGCAGAACGGGGGGGGGGGACCCAGATAATCCTGTGAAATTCTGAAATGTGCCCACAGAATTTCAGTGACTTGCTCCTTAACCTAGAACATGTCATACAACAGGTCCACCTTTTGCATGCCATAATCCAACTGTGTGATGGAATTATAAACACCATTTTATATCAGATTCTGTTAAACATACCTATGTGCTACTTGCCTTCATTCAGAGCATATCAGATGACATACTGTCTGTAACAAAACCCCATGATATAATCTGCTTTGCGTCCTTGGGTACTTGGGAGAAAGACAGGTATATAAGTATTGTAAATGGAATAAATAAGGCACTTTTGCTCTTGTCTTTTCAACAGAGATCAATACATTGCAGGTGCCACTCATTTTTGCTTTCTGTACTCAGCTAAAACCTTGCCAGCAAAATAAAAATTCCCAGACTATCCTGACCATGCTAGTTCTTTCTCATGGGTCTTCCTTACTTGCAGCCCCATTCTTTGAAAAACTACTTACTATCAAGAATGGACCATCTGATAGAGGTACAAATTTGGTAACAAAGCCCAGTACCAATTCTGCATATCTGTTTTATAGATTCAGGTGGGTAGCTGTGCTGGTCCAACGCAATAGAACAATGTTTGAGTCCAGCGGCACTTTTTAAGATCAACACAATTTAATTCTGGGTATAAGCTTTCGTGTGTTGTGTTAGTCTGCAGTAGAGAAGCAAGGTTAGAGTCCACTAGCACATAAAGACCAACAAGGTTTCCAGGGTGAAACATCACCAAGAAGGGACTAAGATCTTCAGCCATACGATTAAATAGCTTCTTCACCTGAAAATCTTCTAATGCAATATAACAATTTCAAAACAAGACTCCACCATGAAACCGCAGAATTAAATTCATTGGCAAATTTGAAACAGCAGAATTTTGTCTCCACATGCTATAATAATTTCTGACTCCTATAGAAAATAATAGCCTCTCTTTAAGAGTGTGTTGATGCTATCAGGGAATGGTTAACATTGATACTAATGAAATTTTATTAGTCTGTTTGGATTCTATATTCATTTTGTGTTCCTCATAATATTGTGATATTTCATTATAAGCTCAATTATTACATTAGGCCTCACTTCCAAATTTAGGACTATAATCCTTTTTTTTTTAAACTTTGCCTTCTTTCAGAGTATTTTTTTAATCTAAAGATTTTAAAGCTTGGCTTCTTTTGGTTGGAAGAGAGGCTAAGATAAAATAAAGCTACAAATCTGCTATATTGAAATTGTTTTCCATATATGGTTAAAATCTGGATGAGGACAATATTGTGACCTCAGATTTGAGTGGATAAAAAATCCAAGTGTTTAATTATTATTTTTTTTATAATTTGATAACTTCAGTAAACAAGATTCCAATGAGACTACAATTTCTCCCCAAACAGGTATCCAGGGCAGCTCAGTCATTACTTAAATCCTATTCATTTCAATGTGACTGAGGTACATTTAAGCAAGCCCCAGGTTGTAATGCTAGATTTAATTAACTCATTTGTACAAATGCACTGCTAATATACTTCTATTCACCTTTAGAAACAATTTCTATCATTTTTCTGCAACACTTGCCTTCTTGATTTCAACTAGCTGCTTTAAAATCCTATTCTCTGTGTCTGATCAGTTCTACTAGTTGACTGTAGATCATTTAAAGCATTTTTATTTTGAGCATTTTTTTCTGAGACATTCCAAGCCATGACTGTCAAACAGACCTCTCTTATCACCTTCCTCTCCCTCTTCTCTTCCCTTTCTATTTCTTTGTCATCCATGCTCCCTTCCACATACAACTTCTTTACAGAGTTAATGCAGTACCTTGTGTATTACAATACCACTTTGATTTTTAGATAGATGTTCTCTGTGGCGTCAGATCTTCAGTGGCCTCTGTGCGCTTTACTTGCTTTTCTAATCTTTACATTTATCTTCCTTCAGATCTCAACTTCTGCTGCAATTTGACTCAGGTTAGTGAAATCCTTCCCCACCCTGTACACAGCTCTATAACCTCTCTGCATATCTTGTCCTTTTCTTGCACTTGTCAGCATTGACCTGGCGGTGCTTGTGGTTGGTTAGTCTAGCCCCCGCCATCTAACAGTGAAATATTCTTTATGTTCTGGCAAAATGTCTGGAAACCCCATTGTTTCCACTGTACAGTGCCTCCTCTTTATCTTTCAGGTTTACTATGGAAGCTGATAATATCTGGCAGAACTGGCATTCATTTGTCATAATTATTATTCACTGCTAATCCATTCTTGTTATGGTAAAAGTATTTTCTCAGAATTAGTACTGGACATTATAAAACAGGAAAAATTCAGAATTGCGAAAGAAGACAAGGCATGAAATTTTAAAAATGAAATGGTGTTAGTAGATAGCTTAAAAGAGCCATGTTTAGTTACTGCTGTCTGGTAGCCTGTGCATCTTTTTCTTGAGTAATATTTTTAAATTGTGATCCAAGCCCCTGAAATTTTAACTGATCTCCAAACTACACAAGGGAGACCATTCCCTTGGAGAAAATGGCTGGAATCTAGAGAGTGGGCTATGGAATTTGCTCTTCCTGGGCTCCACCCTCAAATCTGACATTTTCCAGCCTGGTGTTGGCAACCCTAAAGTTGATGTTTGCCTCTATCTTAGAACTGAGCAAGGAAGAAGTATGCAGCCTTCCATCTCAAAACAAAATTACTCAGCCATGATAGTATTTTATGTATCAACCCAATGTGAACCTTGTAGATGAACAAATTATGTAATCTGAACAATAGTGAAGTCCTTTGTTTATGCTGTCTAGTTAGGGTTGCCAGGTCCCCCTGGCCACTGGCTCTGGGATGGAAAATACCTGGAGTTTTTGGGGGTGCAGCCTGAGAAGGGCGGCATTTAGGATGGGGAGGGACTTCAGTGGGGTATAATACCATAGAATTCACCTTCCAAAGAGGCCATTTTCTCCAGGTGAACTGATATCTGTCTCCTGGAGATCAGCTGTAATAGTGGAAAATCTCCCGCCACCACCTGGAGGTTGGCAGTCTAGGTGGGGGATGGGGGGGATAGGGGTGCCAGATTTCAGACTGGGGAACTCATGGAGATTTGGGAGTGGAGCCCGGGGAGGACAGAAACCTCAGTGGGGTAAATGCAATAGAGTCCACCCTCCAAAGCATCCAGTTTCTTCAGGGGAACTGATCACTATAGCCTGGAGATGAGCTATTATTCAGGGGGATCCCCAGATCCCACCTGAAGGCTGGCATCCCTATATCTAGTTGTAATCCATATGACAGCCTAGGAAAACAGCAGTATTCTTCTCCCCATAACCCCGATTAGGTGAGGAGTAGAGTTTCAGAGGGGCTGTGGTGGCTCAGAGGTTAAGACACTAAGCTGCAGACTGGAGGGTCTATAGTTCGGCGGTTCGAGACCCTAGTGCCGCGTGATGGAGTGAGCTCCCATCTCTGGTCCCAGCTCCTGCAACCTAGCAGTTCAAAAGCAAGAAATTGCAAGTAGATAAATAGGTACCGCTTCAGTGGGAAGTGTAACAGCATTCTGTGCGCCTCAGTGTTTA
Organism: Gekko japonicus; assembly: GCF_001447785.1. Taxonomy (NCBI): domain Eukaryota; kingdom Metazoa; phylum Chordata; class Lepidosauria; order Squamata; family Gekkonidae; genus Gekko; species Gekko japonicus. The sequence goes on along the minus strand of NW_015170917.1, from coordinate 126,087 downwards.
GCATGCCAGCTACACGACCATGGAAACGTTTTCGGACAGCGCTGGCTCTTCGGCTTTGAAACAAAGATGAGCATCCGCCCCCTAGAGTTTGATTTGACTAGCTTTTGAGCAAGGGAAACCTTTACCTTTTAGAGTTTCAGATGCTCACTGGATGGCCTTTCAAGCTAGAGATTTTGATGCTACCTATCAAGCCACTTCTAAAGACTGGGAGAGCTTTGAAAACTCACAACATCGGGCTGTGGTTAGGAAGAAAAAGTGAGACATCTGTGGGCATGCAGAAATCTTATTTCCCAATGATTATTTTTAATCATGATTTCAATCATGACTCAAATTACTAAGTTTCACAATAAAAATTTACAAAGAACAGCATTATTTAAAATTGTATTGGAGGTCTAGGGCTAATCTCAAATTGAAAAATAGTATATTTTTAAGGGGTTCTCCATGTTAATATATTGGACACTGAAATTATTTAACCTTTAATTTTGATATCTTGGGTTTTCTACTAATGCATCATAAACACTATTGTAAATATGTGTAATCCTAGACCCGGCTCTTCCCCTTCCTGCCAACTTGGGAGGAAATTACTACTGATACCTGGGTCCTTACCATCATGCGGGTCAGGTACGCCATAGAGTTCATTTCACCCCCAGGCCTCAATCACTTCGTCATCATGCCCCCAGATCCATCACTTTGTCTAGAGGTGCTTACACTTCTCAACAAGGGGGCTATTGAGATTGTGCCAGAGGCGCAACGAACTTGAGGCTTCTACTCCAAGTATTTTGTGGTTCCCAAACGGGATGGCGGTGTGCGGGCCATCATGGACCTTCGAGATCTGAACCGTTCTGTACATTGCAAAAAGTTTTGAATGGTCACCTTGCAATCCATCCTTCCTCTCCTCCCCAAATCTGGCATCCATAGATCTCCAGGATGCCTATTTTCACGTCACCATCTGCCCTCAACATCAGACATTTCTCCGCTTTGCTGTTGGAGACACTCACTACTAATACAGGGTCCTTCCCTTCGGCCTCTGTACAGCCCCCAGGGTCTTCATGAAAATGATGGCTGTTGTGGCAGCAGAATAACACTGCTGAGGGATTGTCCTTTACCCCTATATCGACGACTGGCTTCTTGTGGCATCAACAAAATCTCAACTAGTTCAAGATGTCCACTTTATGCTGACCCTCCTACGCTCCTTGGGTCTGTGCATCTATACAGTGAAGTCTGCCCTGCAACCAGTTCAAACCTTACAATTTCTCGGAGCCTACCTCAGTACCACGGCCGAGATGGCCTTCCTCCCGGAATCCAGGGCCAAGGACATAGTGTCCCTAATATCAACTTTCCAATTGTTACCTCTTGGGTACCCCCAATAGCAAGGACACCCCACTTCTAACCTGACCCAGAGACCCACAGAAACTCAGGCCAAGGAAGGCACTCTTGGTTCTGAAACACAGAGCTAGCCACAGCTCTGAAAAAGGGGTCTCCATTTTCAGATGACAGGCAACCTCAGAGCAAGCCTCCAGTCTTCCCCCTCCACCCAGCAGAGATTATGCTTATGGAATGACAATGAGTTCTAGCAGGTAAAGTATCTACATTTCTAAAGTCTATTCAAGAGTCGCTTGGCAAATAACTCTGTCTCCAGTAATTCTTTGTCTGAATACTTGTCTTTTCTGCTCTGTCCCTCAAGATACCGGGATAAACCAATCAACCATTCAAATTATTAACAATCCTTCCTGACGCTAATCAGGGACGTCTCCCACCTTTTGGCCAGGACCATTAGTGGTCAGATAATCCATTTAACTAGCCCCCCAACACCTGGCTTCTATTGTTCAATCCAGCCTCTCTGGAAGCTCATTGGTCACATCTAGGCCTTGCCCATCCTGATGCCACACACCCCTGGGACTCATCATTGGTCCAGGAAATCTAGTTCTCACCTGAGACCAGCCCCCAGGACTGCCCATTGGTCTGCATTGTCTTCCAATGGGTATATCCAGCGTACACATGGCCTCAGACCGTGTGTTTTCTGCCCTGATGCAAAATGGCAGTCCACCCCTGAAACCCTCTGGGTTTTAGGCCACAATCCTTCTTCATGGACCTCTACATAACTGGACAGGTAGTATCACCCCTCCATTAGGTATCAATCACCTCTGCTTCCTTAAGTCTGTATTGTGTGCATGAATGTTTAATTATTGTTTGTGCGCTTGAGAATATTTAGTAAAGAAATCCTTCTTTTAGCCACCCAGTCTCTTTGTCTATTCCTGGACCCGGTTCTTGGGAATTCTGACTCTGATATACACAGGTTTGATCCTATAGTTAAACGAATTACATATTAATAATTATAATTCCCCATCTTTATTAAATAATAGGGCAATTTGGCTAACACAGTGATGTCCTCAACAGTCAGCTCGCTTGATCATGAGACTTCTAGGCTACTTTGCTTCCACAGAGTTTGTGGTCCGTCACGCCAGACTGCAGATGTGGCCGCTTCAGCTCTGGTTCCTGTGCAACTTCGATCTCCAGAAGAGTCACTGGAGTACGACACTCTCGATTCCCCCTCCAATGCTCAGTGCTCTGACCTGGTGGTCTCTCCCACAGCATCTCTTCTCAGGCATGCTGTTTCGACATCCACCTCCAGAGATCTGCTTATCAACTGACGCCTCCCTCCGGGGTTGGGGAGCCCAATGTGGGACTCTGTCGGCATGGGGACTCTGGACTCCTCGAGAGAGGACCCTCCATATCAATGTCTTAGAACTTCGGGCTGTTCATCTTGCCCTGATCTCGTTCCTTCCCCTTCTGTTGGGCAAGGTTGTTCGAGTCGCCTCAGACATCGTTGCTACTGTCTTCTACATAAACAAACAAGGAGGCACCGCCTCTGCTTGTCTTTGTTGCGCAACTCTGCACCTCTGGACTTGGTGTTTTCGACATTCGATCTTCAAATTGGCTATACATATCCCCGGTGTTCAAAGTATCAATGCCTATCATCTGAGTCGATCTGCGCCTCATGACAACAAGTGGTCTCTGCACCCTCGGTATCTTTGCCCTGTTTTCCTCGAGTTTGGTCACCCGACCATAGACGGCTTTGTGACTCCGGAGAACACTCGATGCCCTCTCTTTTTCACTTGAGGTCCCCCATCCACCCGTTCCCTTGGAGATACCTTCCTCCACAGATGGACCGGGACCTTATTCTATTTCTTCCCTCCCCTCTCATCTCCAGGGTTCTTCAGAAAATTATAGCGGATGCCACGTTTTGCATCCTCATCACTCCTTGGTGGCCGTGCCAATTGTGGTTCCCTCACCTCCTGCACTCATCCAGGAGTTGGTTTCTTCAACTCCCTCCTGTGCCGGATCTGCTCTCTCGAGATCGGGGCCGGATCTTCCACCACAATCCAACTCACCACTTGGAGAATCTTCCAGTAAACTTCCCACCTGCAGTGTCGGAGGTGTTGCTCAATGCCCGGAAACCATTGACCCGCAACACCTATCGATCAAAGTGGAAGAGATTTCAGTCCCACAACTTGCAGCACTCTTTCGATCCCGTCCTAGCCTCTTTATCGGATATTTTTTCTAACATTGCCTCCTTAAAGGATGCTGGTCTTGCATACTCTCCTCTGAAAGTTCACCTCGCTGCTATCTTGGCACATCATCCTTTGATCCAAGGATCTACAGTGTTCTCCCACTGCCTCACGAAGTCCTTTCTCAGAGGTCTCCTTCACCTGTGTCCACCTCAGAAGTCAATAGTGCCATCCTGGAGTCTGTCTGTTAGTCTTGACTCAACTGATGGCTAAGCCGTTTGAACCCATGACTTCGATAGATCTTCGACACCTCTCATGGAAAACAGCATTCTTGATTGCTATTACAATGGCTCGCCGGGTCGGAGAACCTGCTTCCTTCCGTGCAGATCCTTGATATACGATTTTCCACAAGGATAAAGTTGTTCTCAGACCAGACCTGGCCTTCCTCCCTAAAGTAGTTTCTGCGTTTCACCTGTCTCAGTCTTCTGTTCTACCCACTTCCTTTCCGAACCCAGCTGATGCTCCGCAAAGAGCCTTACACTGCCTCGATGTCCTGAGAGCTCTCTCCTTTTATCTCCACCGCACGCAACCCTTTAGGAGGTCTCAAAGGCTTTTTGTTGCCTATGCCTCCCCATATGCCGGTGAGGCAATCTCTTCTCAGTGCTTGTCCAAGTGGGTGACTGCGACCATAGCCCTTTGCTATGAGTTAGTGCATCAACCCATACCTAACTCTATCACTGCTCACTCCACAAGGGCAATCTCCACTTTGACTGCTTTTCTGGCTGGTGTCCCGCTGGAAGATGTCTGTGCTGCTGCCACATGGTCCAAACTTCGTGTCCCACCACACACTAGACATTCGAGCTCGACGGGATGCTGCTTTTGGACAGGCGGTGCTGTGATTGCATGAGTCTTCTACTTCCTCAGGTAGGACCTGTAACCTGGAATGATAATGTTATGTCCTAGCCTGTATCTGGTTTCTTTCAGCTGCCAGCGCCCTCCTCCAACTGGTTCAGCTCGTTAATCACCTATGTGTGGGACTGCACAGAAACCATGACGAAGATAAACAGGTTGCTTACCTGTAACTGATTATCTTCGAGTAGTCATCTGTGCAGTACCACAATCCCACCCAGCCTTCCCCACTGCTGGGATCTCCTGATCACTTACCTTTGTTGATAGGACTTACCAGTAGCGGTTGAAGGAACTGAGTGGGAGGCGGCTCTCCCCCCCACTCCAGGCATGCGCAGTGCATGTCTGCTCCCCAGGGTGTGAAGAGAGCCCACCAAAAAAGACTCCTGAGGCAAGTTCTGGAACATTCTCCAGTCGAGGTCGTGCACAGGTGCCCAACCAATGTGTGGTACTGCACAGATGACCATTTGAAGATCATCAGTTACAGGTAAGCAACTTGTTTTTCCCCAGGAGGAAATGGGTGGTTTGTAGGGTGGACTCTATGGCATTGTATCTGTTTGAGCTCACACCCCTCCTCAAACCCCACCCTCTCCAGGCTCCACCCCTCAAATCTCCAGGAATTTCCCAACCTGGAGTTGACATCCCTATCTGCTTCCCAGCCAACCATCAACCTACTTTTATCTGCCTCTCTGACTTCAGCTTTCCATCTCCCCACACACACACCTGCCGCCTCTATTTAGGAAAAGTACAGTCTTTCTCCACAGTGGGGACCCAAGCAGGAAGGAAGCAACCTCAGCAGGGTATAATGATACAGAGTCCACCCTGCATAGCAGCCGTTTTCTCCAGGAAAGCTGATCTGTGCCATCTGGAGAGTAGTTTTAATTCTGAGTTATCTCCAGCCCTCACCTGGAGAATGGCAGCAATGGTTCCTCAGGAGGAAATGGCTGGTTTGGAGGGTGGAGTCTATGGCATTTTATTCAGCTGAGGCCTCTCCCCTCCCCAAACTCTGGCTTACGTAAACTCCACCACAAAATCTCCAGGAATTTCCCAAACTGGAGCTGGCAACCCTAGTCAGGACTGGCCTCAATGAGTTCCCTACAAAGACCAAAGTAGGCCTGGAAAGGGCTTCCCCTCCACCTTTTTACTGACAGAACTAAGCTTTGTTGCCTATTAACTGCCACTGAGGGAAAAGTTAGTCCCACAGCAGGAGCCAAGCAGAAGTAGAAGTGTCTTTGTCAGGAAAGACAGCCATTTTGGCAGGTTATTCTGTCAGTGAAGAATGTCTAGGTTGGCAGTGGGTGGGGGAGAGGAGCAGACCCAGCACCCAGCCAATGGCACGCAAGTACTCTTGAGTGGCGGTTGATGGGCCAATGGCTGATGGAGTGCACTTATATAGGGCGAGTATATATATAGGATGCATTTATAAAAGAATGGTAAAAATAACATTCATTCCTTGGAAGTATTTATTTCCTTGATTAAGGTTGTCTGCTTTTGTCAAATAAGTTAGAAGAATAAGCACATACTTTGTTTAATTGGCTTAGTATTAAACAGCATAACCACTGGCTTTCAGTTACAAAAAGGTGTGATGTGATTTTTGCTTATAGCTAGTCATATTTTTTTCAGTATTATGGGAACCACTTTATGTAATGTGTTGTATGTCATAAAACTAGCTTAAGAGTATTGGCTGTATTTGGTCTTTAAACTTTAAAACTTTAATCTTTATATTAGTGTTGCTGTTTTTAACTAAACTGTTGGAAGTTTCAGTTAAACTGGTATGGGCTGTTTTGTTGCAGTTCTCAAGTTTTCTGTTCTCAAGTTTTCTCATAATTACTCTGAATATGCACCAAATGTCATACATATTATATTGTCTTTTCCCATGTTTAGTTTTGTTTCCTTCACTTTCAACACATTCTTTTACTTTTTTCTTTTTCTTTTTCTTTTTTTTTAAACCATCTTTTTGTTTTTATTTTAAATATTTTTCTGTGCCACAGCATTTATGTATATTCCTGTATGTGCTGTCAAATCACTACTGATTTATGGCAACCCTGTGAATTTATGACCTCCAAAACATCCTATTGTTAACAGCCTTGCTCTGATCTTGCAAATTTAGAGCTGTGGCTTCCTTGATTGAGTCAATCCATCTCATGTTGGTTCTTCCTTTTTTTCCTTCTGCCTTCAACTTTTCCTAGCATTATTGTCTTTTGCAGTGACTCTTGTCTCCTTCATGGCTGCCCTTGCCAGTCTGGAACTCCTTCTGATTTCTTGGCTGCAGTCTCTGTTTTGGTTGATGATGGAACCAAGGAATAGAAAATCTTGAACAATTTCAATTTCTTCATTCTCAGCCTTAAAGTTATGTAATTCCCCAGTAGTCATTACTTTTGTCTTCTGGATGTTCAGCTGTAATCCTGCTTCGGCACTTTCTGCTTTGACCTTCATCAGTAATCATTTCAAGTCTTCACTATTTTCTTCTGGACACCAGTAATCTGGTGTCATCTGCATATGTCAAATTGATAATATCTTTTCCACCAGTTTTCACTCCACCTTCATCTAAATCTAATCCAGTTTTCCTTATGATATCTTCTCTATATAGACTGAACAGACAGGGAGATAAAATATAACCTTGTCGGACACCTTTCCCAATTGGAAACCATTCTGTTTCTTCATATTCTGTCCTAACAGTAGCCTCTTGTCCAGTGTACAGGTTGCGCATCAGAACAATCAGATGTTGTAGCACATCCATTTCTTTTATAACCAACCATAGCTTTTCATGATCCACACAGTCAAAAGCTTTACTGTAACCTATGAAGCACAAGCCGATTTTCTTCTGAAATTCTCTCGTATGATCCAGTAACCAACCTAAATTTGCAATATGATCTCTAGTGCCTCTCCCTTTTCTGAATCCCGCCTGAACATCTGGCATTTCTTGTTCCATATATGGTAGCAGTCTTTGTTGTAAGATTTTGAGCATCACTTTACTTGTAGGAGAAATTAATGTGATGGTCTGATTAGTTGCTGCAGTCTTTGACATCATCTTTTTTCGGAAATGTGATGTAAATTGAAAATTTCCAGTCTGTGGGTCATTGTTTTATTTTCCATATTTGTGGGCACAATCTTGTTAAGATTTTGACAAACTCCATTTCTGTGTCTTGAAAAGCTGTATTGATATTTCATCTATTCCTCGTGATTTGTTTCTCTCAGTTGGTCTCAGTCCTGCTGTCACTTCGCTTTCTAAACCTAGGGTCTTCTTCAGAAGATTCTTCTTGGAAGGAAATCAGTCATCCTTTCATCTCTTTTGTATAGTTCTTCAGTGTATTGTTCCCGTCTTTTCTTTACTTTGTCCTATTCAGCTACTGTATGTCAATGCTGATCTTTCAGCATGCCTAACTGTGCTTTAAATTTTCCTTTGGTTTCTTGGATCTTGTGGAAACGTTCTCTTGCTCTTCCTTTTTTTTGTTATTCTCTTCTTTTTCTTCACACTGTCTCTTCACAATATAATAGTCTCTTTGTTTCTACATGCAAGTTGCTAGAATGCTGCTCTTAGACTTCTAATTCTATTTGTCACCTTTCACGTTTGCTTCTTGTCTATCTTTAGCAATTTTAAGAGTGTCATCAGCCATCAATCAAGACTTTTCATTTCTTTTGGCTACAGGAATAGTCTTCATGCATATTTTCTTGATAATACCTCTGGTTTCAACCCATAGTTCTTCTGGTTCACATTAACTTGAACTTAGTAATGAAAATTTGCTCTTCACATGGTCTTGAAACACTTCAGAAATGTTCTTTAGATTGTATTTTGGTTCTATGAATGTTTTGGTGTTTTTCTTCAGATTTATTCTAATTTTTGATATTAACAATTGATAGTCTGTACCACAATCAGCTCCTGGGTTGTTTTTAGCAGAGAGAATACAACTTTTCCATCTTTTGCTTCCTGTTATGTAATCTATTTGATTTCTGTATTGGCTGTTTGCTGACGGCCACGTATACACTTGTCTGTTTGGTTGTCTGAAACATGTGTCTGCAGTAAACAAATAGCCTTCACAGAATTCTACAAATTGCTCTCCTGCTTCATTTTGTGCTTCTAACCCAAATCTTCCAACAATATTTGATTCTGCTTTGTTCCCTACTTTTGCATTCCAGTTGCCTATGATTATCAACACATCTTGTTTAGGTGTCTGATCAATTTCTTTCTGAACACTTGCATAAAAGCATTCAATTTCTTTCTCATCAGCATCTGTAGTTGGGGCATAAAGTTGAATGATGGTTATATTGTTAGGCTTTCCATGAAGTCTGATTGATATTATTCATAGATATTGTTCATTCATATTATGCATATTCATAGAATTCCAATTTTCTTTGTCTTTTTTTATTGTATGTTCTCTAGCGAATGATAGGATCCAGTCTTGATACAGTGGAGATTTATATTTTCCCTACGACACAAGCATAAGAAGTGGGGGATGTGAGAGAAGAAATCCAGCTACCTAAGCTTAAAACAGGAGTGTCTCTTGTGCTTGAGAGGAGGGAGCAATTACATCACACATTAGGTCTTAACTGAGGGTCCCATGTCAGAGTCCAGGGCCATGCCCCCTTTCACCGGCTTTTAGAGCACGGGGGCTTGGTCTGTGCTAGACATTTAAAGAGGAATGGTTGTAGCCTGCTAAGCCTCTTTGCTGGCTAAACATGGCACCCTCTACAGGCCAGATTTATTTATTTATTTATACCTTCGGCTTATATATCTCCTGACCCCGAAGGGTCTCTGGGTGGTTTACATAGTGGTTCTAACCAACCAATTAACCTAACTAGGGCCACATTGTCTACAGGGTGGTGACTGCCTACCAGCACCCCGGGCTAGTTGTCATCCGGCTTCCTTCCGCGGCTTCAGATATTGGCATCCTGGTGCTCTTTCTGGAGCCGATCTTCCCCGAGCAGCTTCCTCCGGCAGGTCTCGTCTTGGCGCGTGGTTCTGTGTTGGCTGCAGTTCCAGCTACTGTCCACAGGTGGCTCCGCCGCACTGCGCCGCATGTCACCACGCTCTCCAAGGCTCCACTTTCTCTGGGCTCTGCCTCTGCCTTCGCCTCCGACATTGCTTCACTGATCGCCAGGAACTGCTCCGCTTGCTGCCGCCGCCAAACCCTCTACCTTACAGGGAGGAGGGGTGCCCTCTGCCACCTAGGGCAGGTACCCACTTTATCTACTTGCATTTATGATGCTTTCGAACTGCTGGGTGGACGGGAGCTGGGATGTGGGCCGGGAGCTCACCCCGACCACGGTGGGTTTCGAACAGCTGTAATGGCTGTTCATTAATGTTACTTTGCAGGTGTTCTTACTCCCTGCGCCACAGATGGTGACACCTCTCCAATGCAGACAATGATGTATGGCTAAATGATCTCAGAGCTGGTGCATATATTGCATCTTCCTTTGATCTGTTAGTCAGATCAAAGGAAGATGCAATATATAAAGGATCAGATAAGCTAGGCTGTCTGACAGTGGCATTTAGACGCTGGGCTGGGGAACAGACAGTTATACAGGGTGGATTCCCTATGTGAGCCTTAAAAAAGGATCCCATTAAAGGGCTTAGAGGCCAAGAGATATAGCAACCACATCTGGGGCCAGCATGCTGACCATGCTCTGTAGAGGATGGTGACAGGCATAAATCGTGGCTTCTACCACTTTTTGCCTTATAACTGCTTCTCTTTATCTGGTTATCCTTAAAAGGTGGATTGGGGGTTTCATTGCCAGCAATCAGGCTATAAGTGGCACCTGTTGTCCCCCATCCATGCTGCACCAAGATCTGAAGAACCTGTAATCAATAAAGTTGTATCCTGACTTTACCCACTGGTGTATCTGTGTTGTCCTTCTCTCTTCTGGCTTGTCTCCAGGTGCACTTCTGACTTGGTATACACCCATGCACCTTGTACCATCAAACAGATGATCAGTAGTGTGAGTTCTATCAGTTACGTATTGTTAACAGGACATATGTGGAAGAATTGAGTTCTTGGACTTTAAAATTCAGATCCAGCTCTCAGCTTCCCATTTAATAAGCAATAGTCCTGATGTCAGAGTTGATCCTCAGTTAAGTGTGTGTCAGTGGAGAGCATTCCTCAAATGTTGCCATAGATAGCAACTTTCTTTGCTCCATTCTTGTACTTGGGTCTCAGTTGTTAAGATTTTAATCTGTTGTCTGCTCTTTCAAGAAGTAACAGATTTAATCATTCAGTGGTATCTCTCCTTATTTTACAGACTGATTAATGCATTTCATGTTAGTTAAATTATTTTTACAATGGTATGATTGTCATTGGTTTCAGTAGGATTTGCTTATATTTGTAATATGTTCCTTGAATGAACAAACAAAAATACACTTTTCCAAACTGTTGCTTCCATGTGGAAACTTTGCTCTGGAGTAGGATTTTCTGGCGCATTCACATGACTCTATCTCCTATTATTCACTTTCTGGGTTTTCCCTGCTTTGTTGTGATCATTCCCAAACCTGGTTTGATTAAATCTTTTTGGAAAGATCTCAAAGTACCTTTGCTCAGTGTGTGGATAGGAAGATGCACATTTTTCAAGGTCTCCCCCATTTGGCTTGCTTTTGTGACTGCCATCCCCCACCCCTTGCAACCACAGGGCTTTTTAAAAATTGGTAATTGCTTTTGCACTAGTGCATAATAATGATCACCCCAAATCTACTAGTTCCTCTGAATCACCAGCTCTATCTCACACATACTGTTGCACTCAGGGCAGAGCCTGGCACTTTTACTTTTCCAAGGGTTTCCGGGATGCACAAATACAACATTAACAAGTAAGACAGAATGCAAGAGCACGGTCTACTAACCACTCCAGAGTCAGAGATCCAAAGGTTCAGTCCAAATGTCAGGGGGAAAGGAGAGTCTGTAGTTCAGGATCCAAGGCTTGGAAGCCAGGGCAGGATACAGGTTCTCGGTCTCCAGCTAGGAAACTAAGCACAGGTTAAACAGGACAGGGTACAAGGTAGCATGCTGTTCACTGAGTAAGTCAACTCACAGAGGGGATTGCAAGCAAAGTTGCTTCCCCATCAAGCCTTATTCAGCATGTTCCTTTTAACTGCCTCCTTTTGCTGACTCATCCCAAAAGCTCAGGTGTCATTTCTTCCCAGTGGAGTCCTCATCCTCCAGGTGTAGGTTCTCGCTGCTTTCTATTAGCATCTCAGTCCTGATCCTGTAAAAACTCTGATTGCAGCTGTGCCACTAGGTGAGTGCTCCATCTTATCTCCAAAGCTGTCAAGCACTCCTTCCTTCTTCTGTGCTCTACTGGTTCAGGAGAACCCGGTGGAGACTGAGGCTCTGGCCTCTGCATCCTTTCTCTCATCTCCTACCAAAATGAGCAGCCTAGCTGTGGCTGGGAAGCATTCTCACTTCCTGATGCTTCTACTGTTGGGCCTGTTTCTCAACCCACCTGCTTGGGTGGGTATTCTCTAGCACCTTTTTGTATTTATTTTATTTATTTATTATCAAATTTATACCCCGCCCTACCTAGCCAACGGCGGCTCACAGAATGAATAAAACCACAATAAATAATTTAAGCATAAAACAATTCAACATTAAAAAGGTGCTACCAAATTGACATTTCAAAGTTGGATTTACATTAAGTTTAAGATGGCAGTCGGCTTTCATTGTACCGTCCTAGTGATCAACCCAGATCTAACATTGTGCAGCTAGCATAGGTTGTTCAGGAAGCATGGTTCTCCCTCGGGGCAGCTCCTAATTGAAAGCCTGGTGGAAGAGCTCCATCTTGCGGGCCCTGCAGAACTGCATAAGGTCCCACAGGGCCCTGATCTCTTCTGGGAGCTCATTCCACCAGAGAGGAGCCACCACCAAAAAAGCCCTAGCCCTGGTTGTCGCCAGCCTGGCATCCTTTGGTCCAGGAAGGGTCAGTTGATGTTGGGACCCTGATTGCAGTGCTCTCTGGGGAGCATATGGGGGAAGGCGGTCCCTCAGGTATGTAGGTCCCTGACCATATAGGGCTTTAAAGGTAAGAACCAACACCTTGAACCGAATCTGGTATGCTATCGGTAGTCAGTGCAATGCCTTCAGCACAAGCTTAATATGCTCCCGCATTGGGTGGCCCATTAGAAGCCTGGCTGCAGCATTTTGCACCAGCTTTAGCTTCTGGATTTGCGACAAGGGCAGCCCCATGTAGAGAGCATTACAGTAGTCCAATCTCAAGGTGACCATTGCATGGATCACTGTTGCCAAGTCGTTGCGTTCAAGGAAGGGAACTAACTGCCTAATCAGACAAAGATGGTAAAAGGCCGACTTGGCAATGGCTGCTACCTGGGCCTTCATTGTTAAGGAGGCATCCAAGAGCACTCCCAAGCTCCTAACCTCTGGTGCTGGCACCAACGGAGCCTCATTGAAGGTCGGGAGTGGGATCCCTACCCTTGGTCCGCTCTGACTCAAGCACAGAACCTCCGTCTTCATTTTATTCAGTTTCAGTTGGCTCAGCCTAAGCCATCCAGCCACGTCTTGTAACACCCAGTCTAGATGTTCTGGTTTGGAGCCAGCAACAGATAGAGCTGGGTATAATCAACGTATTGGTGACATCCCAGCCCATGTCTCCATGCAATCTAGGCAAGGGGGCGCATGCAGTTGTTAAACAGCATCAGGGACAGCACCACCCCTTGTGGCACTCAACAATCCAGTGGGTACCTTCAGGAGAGCTGTTCCCCTAGTGCCACCCTTTGTCCCCGACCTTGGAGGAAGGAAGCGAGCCACTGCAAGGCAAGCCCCTGAATTCCAGTGTCAGCGAGATGGTGGATCAGTAGCTGATGGTCGACCATGTCGAACACAGCCAACAGATCCAACAGCAACAGCACTGCTGATCCGCCCCGATCCAGATGCCTCCAGAGATCTTCTGTGAGGGCAACCAGTGCTGTCTCTGTCCCATGACCCGGGTGAAAGCTGGACTGGAAGGGATTTGTATATTATCTGTTACAGATATATTAGGGGTTCCAGGTCCTTCCTGGCCACTGGCATGGTATGATATAATTTAATTGTCTTTAATGAAAATGGCTAGAGACTTTTTACAAAATAAAAGCTGGGAATTCAGACAAACTGGTAATTTGGGGCAATAGATCATTATGATGTGCTCTAGCAATCTAGCAATTTTTAAAAGCCTTATGGTGGGGGTGAGGGAACAGTGGCAAGTGGGGGGACTGAGGCAAGGAAAGTGTGGAGAAAACTATGTAAATTCACTGTTGCTGCTTCAAATGCCTTTGCAATAGTGACAAGAACTACAAAGAAAATGAACCTAGAATAAATACAGAAGTAGTTTTTTAAAGAAGCATCTTCTCTGTTATGCTTGATAGGAGTTCTTTTTTAAGTTGCTTTTTTCTGTTTCTGAACAGCTAAAACATGTGAAAGAACGGATTGGTGATGATGTTCAAGATGAAACGCTCTTGCTTTGCCTTGGCTTGACTTCAGGAGCTGGCCGATTGATCTTTGGGAGAATTGCAGATTATGTTCCCGGTGCAAAAAAGATTTATCTACAGGTACAACTATTCCAAAATTGCCTTAACAAATGGAAATAATACAGTACTAAAGGCTTAAATCCTATTTGTGCGATCTCCTTCTCTACATCCCTATAAGAATATTGTTATACAGAATATGGTATGTGCATGTACTTCTCAAAGATTTAAAACATATTACACAATTTACTTGACACATGATGCCGCTCTAATCTAGGGTTATCAGGTGTCTGGTTTTGAATGTTCTGTCCAGTAAAAACTTTGAGAAAATACTGGACACATAAGTGCCTAATATTTTCTAGTTAAGTCCCAAGCAGTCCTGGGAATGCTGAGGCTGAGTTTGCTTGATGTAGAGGGTCTAGCTGGGAGAGGCCTACAACATGTCCCTGTGACTGACAGAACCTCCTCAGGCAGCACACACACCCCGGTAGCATTGCCATTGCCAGGGAGCCAAGCAAGCAGAGATGGGCTGGGAAGTACTCAGAGAAAGAAACTAGATGGGGTCCTCCTCACTGGCTAGCCCTACCCTTCTCCACCACCCTTCATGCTGCAGGTAGACGGTTCTGCACAAAGTGGGGAGGGACAACCTGGAGTCAAAGCAGCACGGCAGTGGTGTTTTCTGGGCAAGTGCTTGGACTTGTCTCTCATGCTTCCATCTTCTGTGGCCTGGCCAGTCCCCCCATCTCCTGCCACAGGTTGGGCCTGTCCAGTGGACTCCCTTTACTCTGGCCACAAGAGCCAGGGGCTGCTGCAGTCACCTTCCCCTCCCCGGCACAGTTCTGCCAATGCTGAATAAGGAGTGGCAAGGGTCCGTGCTGAAGGCTAATAAGGATAGTTGGTGGGAGTGATTTGCAAATACTCCCCCAATACATTCACAGAAAATATCTCAGGCCTGGAGGGAGGATAGATGGTGCAGTTCAGTAACTCTGCCCATGTAGAGCTTCAGAGAAAGTGTGTGTGTGTGGTGGGGTAGATGGTGCAGTTCTAAATCTCTGTCTTGTTAGAGGTTCAGGGAAAGCTCCCCTCCTCTCCCAGCTGGGGAAATTGATCCCTGAGCTTTGGCTAAGATAAGATAGACGAAGCAGTCCCAGTTTGCAAAGGAGGGTGCCAAACAGGGGGAGAGGCAGCTTAGGCTGATGCAGGGGGCTCCTCCCAAAACCAAACCTTCTCCCACCTTCTTCAGCCCCTTCATGGTGTGCAGGAAATGTGCCTGTTGTTCTCTATCTATAAATCACTAAGGGACCACCCCACCACCGTACTTCTTTGAATATTTGGCCAAGTTTGACAACTGTAAAAAACTTCCCCCTTCCCTTTCTTGGTACTGGAACAAAGATGAACTTTTACAGATTAATGTGAACAATCTAATGTAAAATTTAAAGTATAAACTGTCATTAATACACTTCCCATATAGGATTTCCAACCTCCATGTAGGGCCTGGGGATCTCAGCTTGGAGTTCAACTCTATTCCCAATTTAGGGTTGCCAGCTCCAGGTTAGTAAAGGAAAACACCTAGTCTACAAAGTATGAAGATCCCGTTCCTCATAAATGAATTAATGGGCAGTGCTGTAGAGGGAAGAGATTGCCTTGCTGATGTGTTATGACTTTTTCTTGTTTTTAAAGGGTTCCATTGGTCTTGTTTCACTTGGGAGGGTTTAGCCTCTTCAGAATTCCCCAGTGAACCATAACCTTTCTCCTTCATTATTTGTGACTGTTAGTATCCCAGCAGAGACCAATGGCATGTATTTTGTGATGTAACTTCCCTAATAAATGAAGTCTGCATTTATCTTATCAATTAAAAAATCATCAATAATGAGTATATAATATTAAGAAGCCTGAATCTCATTTCTGTATTCTGTGCATTTGCCAATGTGATGTAACACTTAAACTTTCCCTTCCTGATGTGTAGGTGATCTCATTTTTCTTCATTGGCCTGATGTCTATGATGATTCCACTATGCTATTCCTTTGGAAGTCTCATTGCGGTCTGCCTCTTCATGGGTATCTTTGATGGCTGCTTTATTTGCATTATGGCACCTATTGCTTTTGAGCTAGTTGGTGCAAAGGATGTTTCTCAGGCAATTGGATTCCTCTTGGGTTTTATGTCTATACCAATGACAGTTGGTCCACCTGTTGCAGGTAAGGATAAAGACTGTTTCTTTAACTGCTTACCACCAAAGTGTAATGTAAGTTTATGTCTCTTCTTAAGTCAATGATTAAGCTTGTTGAGGCTTATTTATTATGCTCCTATAGTGTTTGTTCACCAGGAATTGTAGGCATGCTCAAACATTTGTATCCCAGATAGAAATTGGTGGCTTTCCACTTGGAGTTATAAATAAAATTATTTTCTTCCTAGTGCAATTAAACAGGCCTCAACCTAGGTTTCTCTAATCAAAATAGAACCTACTGAGGAACTCATAGCTGGCTACTATGGAATTTAGTAGTCACATTCAACTGAAGTGCTATATCTTATTTTTCTCTTAAAGATAAATGTTGACTGAAATGGACAAACTGCTAATTGACACAGTACTGACCGAAAGAAAAAATAATTCAAAAAATAAAAGCGCTCAAAGACTTAATTTTTAGAATATTAAATTTTTGTTGCCTCAGAGTTAATTCCCTCCACATTGGTGTTGCATCAACATTCAGATGTGGCAGACCTTTGGAATGAGTTGCCCATCGGATCCTCAAAAAACAAGCTGAGTTAAAATGGTGTGGGAATGCTTCAATAAGTGCTTGGTTGTAAAGGCTTCTGATGGAACCTAGTATGGCAAATTATCTAAATTTGATGGGAACAAACTATTTAGCATTTTGTAGGACCATAGCCTGGAAGGAAAAAAGAAAGCAGGAAAGATGTGTTATTTATCTTTACATCTGTATCCCATGATGATATACTCAAGCTCGCTGACATAGGATTCCCAGAAAATCTTCCATGGAGGCATTAAACAGAAACCAGTCCTATTTATTTTAATTTGGGTGGTTGCAGCATGTTCCTCTAATCTTACCCTCAGACTATTGTTACTGAAGTATGTGATATTCAGACACCGTTCACATGGTGAATTTGCCACGGGAGAGCCACGATGCCGGGCGGATTATCCGTGTGCGATCACACCACCACATCTGGCAAGTGTAGTGCACCCATGGCTTCCTGCCGAAAACCTGCAGTTAAAAAGTATCTGCTAACAAGTACTAGCAACCGGTTTGCCATGGGCTGCTGATGGACTTGGTTGATGTGATTGCGCCGGCACACGGCTCTTCCCTCCGGCCGTCGTCTTTGCCGTGGGCACCAACTGCCAAAACTTCACTGCACCGCCGTCACGTTTGATCGCTTAATCGCAGATCAAACTGCGATGGCGCAAATAGCCACGCCTCCCCCCCCCACGTTATCCGGCCCGTGTGACTGGAGCCTCAATATGCTTTCAGCAGTGGCTGGTGCTAGCATTGGTAAAGCCAAAGCACAATGAACCATGCCCCATGAAATTGGCATAGTTCTTCATCTACGCTCTCTGCTACTCTTCTTATGCTCTAGGGACTAGCAGGAGTGAAAGATTAAAACTGCAGAATGAAGAAGAGTGGGTTTGCTTTTAGTGGGAGAGGGGTAAGACTTTTACTTCTAGGCGTAAAACCCAGAATTGGTTCTGTCTTCCACAATTTTTCCCCACTCAAATTTTTTAAAATCAAGATCAGCCGTTTTTTAAATGATGACACCTCACTTACATATAGTATCTTAATATTACAGTAATCTATGAATGAATTTTATTGTTACGGCGCTTAGACAGCAATATACAGTAATCTAGGCTGGTCGATTATTATGATTGTAATTAGCATTGTAGTATCTCCATCTGTCACTAAGCATGATGAAAATCCAATTTAAGGGTGTGTGTTTCTTTGTATCTTGACAATAATTATTTTATTTTCTCTGTAGGTATACTGCGAGATTACCTAGGTACTTATGATGTAGCATTCTACCTAGCAGGAATTCCCCCTATTGTTGGAGGAGTTGTGCTGTGTTTCATTCCTTGGGTGCATGCAAAAGAGAAAGCCAAAGAACAAGCTAGACCTGTAAATGGAGAAACTATGGAGAAAATGTTGGAAATCAGAAATGCAGCCATGTTGGACTCAGCTGAAAAAAACAGCAAAGAATTTGAAACTGTTATTTAATTGTTCATATGTTTTTTCTACCAGATCAAACCTATTTTTATAAGGACTAGCTTTCTGTTTGTAAACTGAAGTACCATATGATTGTACTTGAAAGCAAAGACCTGATAAAACTGTCGAAGTAATAGTGATATTTAAAACCAAACTTCTAACAGTAATTAATGCTTTTTTAAATTGTGCTTGATTCAGGTTTCAGAACACATTTCCCTATTTTATACAGGTTTGTAGTACCAAAGTATACTTGCCCTCTGTGTGAGTATTGAAGAATACTTGCCCCTACTTGATTCAGGTTGCAGAATACATTTCCCTATCCTATACAGGTTTGTAGTATCAAGCTATACTTGCCCTCTGTGTGAGCACACATAAGAACTGTGTTTTGGGAAGGGGTGTTTGTTGTTTTTACTGCATTTCTGGAACCTGAAAGGTTCTGCCTACCTATTAAAGGATCTTTACAATTTTCTTCAATAACCTTCTGATCCATCCAGTGCCACTACTTTAATTTATACTTAATTTTTAGTATATTATGAATGTTTTAAAAATTTTCATTATTTTAAGCGTGTGTGCATATTTAGAGCTTTCAAGCTGCTCTACAACTTAATCCTATGCTGAGTTAGGTGTGTGTAAACCTATTGATTTTAGTGAGTTAAGGCACTGCACAGGCTTGCAGCCTTAAATCGCAATTTGGAATCCTGGTTTGTAGAACTGGAAGAAACCATAGTTTGTGGTGCAGATGTAACAACACACTGTGGCTTGCCACAAAAGAGGAAGTCTTTTAAATTAAATTGCTGTATGTGGGGGGAAGGCTGGGGGGGCAGGTAGAAAGAATGAAGAATGGGTGTACAAATCCAAGGGTCCTATAGGCTTGTTTACAACTGAATCATGTTCAGTCCTTCAGTAAACCATTGTTATAAATTAGGCTACATAATTTCATAATGCAGTACTGATACTTTCTATATATCGATAACGATACCATATCTTCAATTGCTTAATTCTGCAATTGACCTATTCTTCCATATATCTTCACATTTTGAAGGTGGACTGCATTGGGGAAATATAATGGGGTGCTTCTTTGAATGTATTACAGTAATTAAAGTGCTTATTCATGTGTGTGTGTGTATGTGTGTGTGTAAAGGAATATACTCCTCCCCCAAAGTCTATTCCTGTATCTTATTTTAGTACCTAGGTATTACATTTCAAGCACTTATTTTTAATAAGCTGCCTGTAATGTTAAACCATATCTGTTAAACCATATCTAATATGAATGGTTCAGTGAAATTAGGTTTTTTTAATCTGACATATTTCTGTTTGGCTCACAGTACTGTAAAGTTAAACTTTACATCAATTTTAATTTCAAATCTAAGGGTATATTCAAGATTACAGTAACATTATTCTGGTTTCAAGCCTAACCTGTGTATACAGGTTCTCCTGCAGTAGCACAGTTCCAGGAAACAAGATAGCCTGGCTCTCTCTCTGTTCTCCATGTACACAATAGCAGTTCTGAAGATGAAGGAATAAAGATAAATGCTGAGGCCAATATAGGAACATACATATTTTGCTCGTTGTGTTTTTCTCAGTGGAAAACCTTGGTAAATGCTCCTTGGTAAATGCTCCACTACCTGCTATTGTATTCTGTGTACCTCTTTTTTTTATGCTTCCCTCATTATCTGTGGGTTAGAACTTAGCACCCTCTCTTGGAAAGAGCTTCATCTTCCACTCAGTGGCCTGAAAACATCCTGCCACAGGAGCTTTAGTCTCTTTCTAGCTTCTACCCAGTAAATATCCAATACACCTTTCTCATTAGGTAGACTAACAGAAAGGAGATAAAATGGGGAAACAACGTACTTCTGTTAATGGAGGGGAGGGAAATCCATTCAGAGATCCTTTTAGGAGACAGAAGGCACAAGGCTTTTCTGGGGGGGATTCTAAGCAGCTTGTAGAAAGTTTCTGCTTAGTAAGCTGCTGTCCGATTGCTTGATCACTATTGGTGACAAGTTGATTGCCATGCTTTCTACATAGTGGTGTAGGTGTGTGAGACATCGCTGATGTATAAGGTTGTTGGTCACAGCATGACAACCAGTGGGAGATGGGGGAAGGAGGGTACTTACTGCAGAGGAGGGCAACCTTCACCACCACGTGATGATGTCACTTCCAGCGTGACCTAGAAGCACTCTCATTGCACTGGGGTGATGCTCTAGCACTTTCCCCCAAACTGTATGGAGTTTCTCAGCAAGTGCTAGAGCATCACCATAGTGGGATGATGGCACTTCCGGGTTGCACCAGAAGTGATGTCATTTTGTGGCGATGAAGATCTCCACTAGCCCCATATTGCTGGCCTGTTTCTGCCTGCCAACCAGATGAGTGTCAGCGGGCATTGACAGCAATTACCAGGAATTTGCCCACCATTAGTGGGCACCTGGTAAGCCTACTGTTGGAAGATCTTGTTTTGAGAAACAGTTGGGAGAGAAAATGGCCTAGTCAACCCTATAAAGTACTTCAGACAGCAATAGTATGGTAAACATGCAGAATGTTGGGTACAGTAACTTGGAAAATGTTTGTTGGAAATAGTTTAAAATATTTCATTGAGGCATTATAACACGTCTCTTTCATTTTTTCATGTTTTCAGTAGCTAATATCTTGTTCCTACTGCAATCCTAATGTATGGTTTACTTCATACAGAAAATTGTGCAGGAATATGATCCAATAAAACAACATTTTTATTTGCATGGGAAATAAACCTTGACATTCCCATTTGCAGAGCAGAAACAGCTGATATATTTCCAGACACCCTGTCAGTTTGACAGAAGAAACTAAACAGATGCTTTTCACTACTTGCCATAAAATATTAGAATCCTGTTTGGATTTCAAAAGAGGCTCAGAAGTAAGACTGGATTTATATTCAGACAAATTGAATCAAAGAGAGTTGGTTTTGAATTTCTATCCTTCAGTTTATTGGATGAAATAGTAAAATAAACTGTAAGAACTGAGAAACAAGAATACTAAACCTGGACTTGATTCACATTAGTTTGGTAGCATGGCAGCCACAGCAGGAAACAGATTTATGCTATTTGTTTGACATGGGCTGCGGTCACACGCAACATTAGCCACGCAAGAGATACGGAAGACAAGCGGAGTTTCCGGTCGCGATCTCACCAGCACATCTGGGAAGCGTAGCGCTTCGTGGCACAACTGAGGCTTCCTGCCGAAAAAGCGCAGCAAAAAACTAGTACCTTGGAGGTACTAGTTTCCGGAAACTGCGGGGCAAGGGCGGGCGTCTGATCGCGTTTCCGGTGGCATCCGGCGCCCGCCCATGTCCCCTTGCGGAAAAGGGGTTTTTTCCCCCCACGTCTCCGTGGATGCGCACACGCACCCAACGGAGCATGCGCATTCGTAGTGTACACAAAAAAAGAAAACCAGTTCGCCGCGCCGCGCGCTTCTTCATTGCGCGCAGGCGTGTGTTGTGATCGGCACCTCTCCCTTGCCATGGAACCTCCACAGTACCTCCACAGAACCTCCACAGTAGGTCTGATCGCTTTACTGCATGTTAGTTTGCCCCGGGGCAAACAGCCACACTTCTCCTCTGCAGTTTCCTGCCCGTGTGGCAGGGGCCATGGTTCCCCATACTTTTGTGCCTGCTTTGTTTCACACAAATGGTCTCCCAGCTTGAACTATGCCCATGGTTTTCTGGTTTTAGCAACTGGCAACCATACCACAAAGACACAAACCAACTTTTGTGGCAGGCAGTCTAGCTTAAGACATGTGTGGCTGAAGTCTTTAAACTTGTTTGAGTGTACATGCTTTCAACTAGTGTAGTAATTCAAATACTTGCATAAAGTAGTCTGGGTTCCAGACTTCTAAAATCTGCAGTATTAGAAAGCTATTAAATGAATATGTAAATATCTTGTTCATGGTGCTAAAATTGTTATAATTTGAGCCTCAAATGAGTAATTTTTATGGACAAAAGGTGATATCAAAGTGTAAGCAATCCAAAAACATTTTTCTAAGCATATGTTTGTGTTCACATAGTTGTCATCTTGTTTAGAGTGGGTGTTACAATGTTAGTAGTAATCAGATGAATAGACATCTTCAAGCTCCTATACTGAATTGTGGCTTCTGTGTACTAAAATTATGGTTGGTTTTGAATGATTATCTGGAGTGATGGGGTGACAGCAGAATCTCAACACAAATGATAACTTGAGCAATGGAATGTTATATTTAAGGACAGGATCATAATTGATTTTGAATACATTGTCTTTCCCAACTATTACAATTTTTAAAAAATCTTTAATCTGTGTTTGATCAATATTTAGAATGTTTTACAAAAGCTTTCGTTAATTGTGAAAAAATTCATTTAAAATCACTGAGAATGCTGGTTTATATTTATATTAAACTTCAATAAATGCATTATCTTGGCATAACATTTATACATGAAAATTATACTTACTGAGAGAGGTGTGCACACAGAACAAAGTAAGCATGTTGCCATCGCACCCAACCCCCCAGTGCCCAATTGTCTGATTCTACAAATAAATACATAATAGTATAGAACTTGTGTGACATTTGAGGGTAAATATACTTTTTCAGTGTAAAAATCATAATACTATGAAAAGTTTCAATTTATAAGATAGAAAATGAATTAAAAATAAATATGCAGCTTATTTTGCACCTCTTTCTAAAGGCATTATTTTATTTTATTTTATTTACAATACTTATATTCTGCCCTCATGAGGGCCACCAAAGTGGCTAACAATTTAAAATATACATGATAAAATCACATTTAAAAACCATTAAAAACAATCCACCAACATGCATCATTAAAATAAATTAAACACACAGATGCATATATATGTTTTTGCCATCAAGTCACACCTGACTTATGGGGGACCCCATGGGGTTTTCAAGGCAAGAAACATTCAGAGGTGTTTTGCCATTGCCTGCCTCCACATCATGACCCTGGTACTTCTTGGTGGTGTCCCATCCAAATACTGACCAGGGCTTAGCTTCCAAGATGTGACAAGATAGGGCTAGCATAAAACAGCAATTAAAACATTGCTCAGGCAGAAGGAATCACTGAAGAAACATCAAATGAAACCAAAAACATCTTCACCTGCTGGCAGAAGATGGCAACAGATGGGGACAGACAACTATTTCCAGAGCTTTGGTGCTATGACTGAGAAGGCCCTCTCCTGGGTTGCCACCCGTCTAATCTCAGAAAATGGCCACACCTGAAGTAGGGCCATTGAAAATTACCATAGTGATTGGGTGAGTTTATAAGGGAGTAGGCAATCCACCAGGTATGCTGGTTCCAAGCACCTTGAATTATGCCTGGAAACAAATTAGGAACCAGCGTAGATGAAACAAGGCTGGAGTGATATGATCCGTATGACCCACTCCAGTCAACATCCTGGCTGCAGCCTTCTGTACCAATGGAAGTTTCTGAACACATCTCAAGTGCTCCCCCACATAGAGTGCATTGCAGTAGTGTAATCTAGATATAACTAGGGCATGCATCACAGTGGCCAAATCCTTTCTGCCCAGGAAAAGCCTCAGCTGGCTAACCAGTAAAAAGTGGTAAAAGGCACTCCTGGCCACAGCTTCAACGTGCTAAATCAGCAGTAGACGTGGTTTGAAGAGCACTCCAAAACTATGGACTTCTTATTCAAGGGAAGTGCAACCCCATTCAGAATGGGTTAAATCGTGGGTCCGAACACCAGTAGCACTTCCATTTGGTCAGGATTAAGCTTCAGTTTATTCGTCTGCAGCCACTCCGAAACTGTCTCCAGGCTAGGCTTGCTAGTCCACAGGTGAGGATCCCCTGCTTTTGTGGGCTCTGGCCTGCCACTGCCCAGCTGACTGGTGGGGGAACCCTGCCCCAAACTGTGCAATGTTGGCAACATGCTGACATCACTTCCAAAAGTGACATCATCGTGTGGGTGCCATTGGAGGAGATGCTCTACTTTTGGTGCAAAATTCTATGGTATGTAGCCATTTTTACCATAGAGTTTTGCCCAAAATGGAGCTGCGGTGGCTCAAGGGGTTAAGACGCTGAACTGCAGGCTGTGAAAGGTCGGTAGTTCAGCAGTTCGAGACCCGGATGCCACATGACAGAGTGAGCTCCCGTCTCTAGTTCCAGTTCCTGCCAACCTAGCAGTTCGAAAGCAAGAAATTGCAAGTAGACAGATAGGTACCACTTCGGTGGGAAGGTAACAGCGTTCCGTGCGCCTTGGTGTTTAATCATGCCGGCCACATGACCACGGAAATGTCTCCGGACAGCGCTGGCTCTTCGGCTTTGAAACGGAGATGAGCACCGCAACCCTAGAGTTGGATTCGACTGGCTTTCGAGCAAGGGAACCTTTACCTTTTACCTTTGCCCAAAAAGTAGAGTGTTGTCCCAATGTTGCCAGTGCAATGACATCACTTCCAGAATCCCCCCACCGGCAGGAGGAAGGTACCTGGCAACCAATGTTCCCTCTAAGCCATGGAGTCTTGTGAGCAAAAATTCCACTTTGTGAGCTACTGGCATTAAAGTCATGAGTGAGTAGGCCTGCCAAATCGTGTCGGGGGATCTGCATGTCTTTGCAGAATCCTTGCTGCGGAGACGGCATTGCCAGAGCGACGCATAGCGTCATGTCCTGGCGACGGCGGTGTAACGAGTCTTGCTGTCCCCGCGGCAAGGATTCTGTGAAGACCTACGATCTCCTGCCAAAACTTGGCAACCCTATAAGTGAGTGATTTGGCTACTGCATAAATTAGTTTGTTCTGGAGCCCTCCTTCCTGAGCTAAGGCAAAAATTTGTGAGTTGGAGGCTAAAAAACTGTGAGCTACCTCACACTCAGCTTAGAGGGAACACTGCTGGCAAGTGCAACCCAACTCCAGGCACCTGTTCATTATTAATATAGCACTACAACAAATACAGAAAATTATTAAGTAAATTTACAGCATGGGCAAGTATAATTTGGCAAATGACTACTTCAGCAAACAGTTTAGTAAATTCAACTCCCAACAATTTTCAATACCAGTTTGACAAGTGCATTTGAATTAGAAACAGAAATCCCCACTCTCTATTTGTGGCTACACTGCTGCTCTTTTATATGAAGCAGCCTTATACTAAGAAGTCATTGGTATTGTCTGCTCCAGTGATAACTAAGTGGCTCAAGAGCCATATATGGTTCTTTGACATGCACAGCACTGTTCCCCAATATAGAACTATCCTCTCCAACAACCCTCGCCCTACTGCATTCTCATCCCAGCACCTGGGCAACTTCCAAGAGGAGAGCAAGCTGGTCTCAGGAAAGAGGGAGTAAAACCACCACAGCAGCAACCCAGGAGAAGAGCAAGCTGGTCACAGAGATGAAGTGGTGGTTCTATTCCCTTTTCCCCACGGCTGCCCTCTCAGCACCTCAGCAATCTCACTCCATAACCTGTGCCTCATTCTGAGAAGAGAGAACAAGAAGGCAGAGAGGAAGTAAGGGGTGTGCTGGTTTCTAGTGAAAAGAGGCTTCACAACACCACTGGCTGGCTCAGAGCAGTCCTCTGTAGTGGGAAGCCTGCACCCTTTATTTCCCTTGCTGTCTGTCTGCTCTCTCCCTGACATGAGGCAGAGTAGCTGTGGCCTTCCCACTCTCACCTGAGTTATGGGCCTTGTGCTGGGGAGCAACCAAGACGACAGCAAAAGAAGTAAAGGGAACACAGGCTTCAGAGCAGAAAGAATATATTCCTGCTACTCAACAGTGGTTGAAATCAAAAGTTAGCAATTAACCTTTTATCATCCCAATTTATTACAAGAAGGTAAAAAATAAATTCCAAGGTTCCAGCTGTTGTGGTGAACTTTCACAGCAAGCGCCACCCATTGGGTAGAAGATGGATAGGTTCAACCTTACTCTGCACAAATATTCTATTTATTACTCCATCTTTCTCGTGATCAAATGGTAGCTCAAAGTAGCTTACAAAACAGAAGTAAACTGCCACACAAACATATTAAATCTTAAGTATGAAAGAGAAAGCTTTGGGAACATCCACTGTGTGAAACAGGATGCTGGACTAGATGGACCACTGGTCTGATCCAGCAGGCTTTCCTTATGTTGTGTACCAACTGAGCCTTCCAAAGGCAGCCTCATAGAGAGCACACTGCAATAGTTCACTCTTGAAGTTACGGGCCCAATCTGCATCTAGCAATTGCTCTGCTGTTATACCAAGCCCACACTGGAACAGAAATTCCAGTCTACATTGCATGCCACTTTCATTTTGAGTGTCACATTTTATGGCCGTGTCCAGACTGCATGCTGCTTTCACTTTGTTTGATCTCTGGTTTTATTGTGGCTGTCTGCATAGATTTATGGGTGTTTTATGGCCATTCAGGGGTGACTCTGCAGTCAGTACGGTGTTGGCCCGGGGTAGTTGAATGTGGTTTTGAACTGCATCTTCTTCTGTTCCAGTGTGGGTTTGGTAAAACAACTGAGCAAATGCTAAATGCAGATTGGGCCATAGAGGCGTGGAACAATGTGGCTAGGATTGACAACTCTGACTCTGGAATTTCCTAGAGATTTGGGGGCAGAGTTTGGGGAGGGGAGGGAGCTTAGCAGGGACATGATGCCCTCTGAAGTTGCCATTTCCTCCGGGGGAACTTATCTCTGGAGTCAGTTGTAATTCTGGAAGAACTCCAGACCCCACCTTGATACAGGTTATCCTAATGTGGCCATTTGGTAGTTTCAAGACATCTCAGTAGAACTGGATTCCCAGTTTCGGCCAGAAATCCTGTAATTTTCAAATACTTCAACTTTTTGCCATTTGAGAGCCAAAACGCTTTCTACCCGATGATGTTTCTAGTTAAAACTATTTCCTATCATAGGTTAGTCTCGGTTCAGGTCAAAGTATTGCCACTCTTTCTTCCAATAAAAACTGCAGTCAAAGTATTGCCACTCTTTCTTCCAATAAAAACTGAATTCTTTAGAATTCTAAATTTTCATTTGCTTTCCTGGTTTATTGTATCTCACCTTTTAAAGGGCAGGAAAGTGCATATTCACTTCATGTACTAGCGTTTGCATACATTTACAAGCGTTTGCTCTTGGAGCCATCCTTTGGAATGTAAACATTTGATGTATAATATGAAACGCATGTATGATCCCAGAAACGGTTACCATGGTTCATCTTAACAATACCACACAATAGTTGAAGAGACTAAAGACCTCAGTGAGAACGAAACATTGGAGTTTACCTGAAGGTCTCTTCAGTGGGATTAAGTCATCCAAACTGGTTAGGTTATGCCTCCTCTCGCTCCAGGCAGGGCTATGCAAATTCATTTAGACTGTATTGGCTCAGACCAAGGCTGGCCAGCCTATCTCTCCTAAGCAATTGAGAGAGTGATTTATTTATTTATTCGTTTGACTTCTATCCCACCCTCCTGTCAAAGCGGCTCAGGGCGACTTACATACAATTATAAAGCCAACATAGATACATATATAAAATAACTCGACTCAATACAACAATAAATACGGTTAAAACCAGTTAAAACTATTTAAGTATGGCGGTGTCATATATTAAAGTGCAGGTGCAGCGCAGACGATATAATGTCATTCCTACTGAAACACCTGGTGAAAAAGTTCCGTTTTCACGGCCCTGCAGAATTGCTGGAGGTTCCGCAGGGCCTTAATCTCGATGGGGAGCTCATTCCAGAGTGTTGGCGCCATCAGGGAAGATGCCCTGGTCCTAGTTGATGCCAATAAAGTAAGCTGTGATGTGGCAACAGCAGCAGAACTGGAAAAGGAAGCAGGAAACAGCCAGGTCCTTGAGGGCCACACTGGGGCCCTCTGAGGGCCTGATTCGGCCCTTGGACAGCATATTTGACACCCCTGTTTTAACTGGTCCAACCTATAGTGTCTCACACAGATATAAAAAGTGGACCAGGTTGCAGCACTACATATTTCTTCCACCAGAGCCCAGTGGAAGTGTTCACTGATGTTGCTGCAGATCTGGTGGAGTAGGCTGTAACATACTTTGGAGGTTTCAAGTCTTGCACTTCATGTGCTTTTCAGATACATGGCTTGATCTGTAACACGATGGTGGATTTTGAGACCTTTTTACCTGGAGACTGTGAGACAGAATGTCCTTTTGCCTAATCTGTGCCATCCTATTTAAGCTAAGGTGCACAGCCCTGCACACATCTAATTTGTGCCAGACTCTCTCTTTGAGATAAGAAGTCATCTCTTCAAGAAAAAAGACATCTGCAGAGAAAATTTAGATTCTGATGATTTGAAAGGCTCAAATGGCAGCTTGCTCAAGGTCAGTAACTGCACGGTTCCTTTGAGGAAACCCCTAATGTGCCTATGAGAAGAAAAAATTATGCAATCTTTTGTGGTCCAACATTGTGGCCAGGGCTGCAACCAGTCTTTTAAGGTATCCAGTCTTAGAACCTGATTCCTGCCTTCATGTACAAAGGGCATGATGTCCTTGTAAGTAGGTTTCAGTGGATCCAGCTTTTCAGTACTGGCTCACTTTTGAACGTCAGCCATGTATGATTATAGAGATAACTGGAAGCAGGTTTTCTGGACTGCACCATGATGTCAAGTACTTAACTTGGAAGGTCTGATCTTTCTAAATCCACCCACTCAATCTCTAAGTTGGCAGCTGTACTCAAATAGGGCCTAGGGGGTGAACTGATTCTTGTACAAGGAGAATCCATCTGCTTGGCAATCTCCACGGTGGAGATATTGACATCTTCACTAGTCCTGAGGCACAAAAAACTTCTGTGCCAGAAGGGACTTATGAAAATCAGCTCTGCTGCCTCTTTTGACACTTTGTTCATGCCTCTGCTGATTAGCATGGTTGGAGGGAAGGTGTACAACAGACTACTGGGTCAACGGCAAGTGTGTGACTGTGCATCCTCGCCCTCCGCCCTAGGATTGTAGAAACTGGTTACAAACCTGGTGACTTGGTTTTTGTTCAATGTTGTAAAAAGATCCAAGACAGGGATCCCGAAACAAAGTGTGATTTTGCTGGAAGATCTTTTTGTTTAGACTCCATTCTCCTGATTCTAAATCCATGTTGCTCAACCAGTTGACTAGGAGGCTTGTAAGACCTTATAGGTGCTCAAACCTACCAAAATTTATCCCCGCACAATTGAACGTAATTATGGACTCCTGGTGCCTCCTTGCTGATTGATGTATGCATTGGCCATAGTACTGACTATGCACACTAGCTCATACGTGTTTCTCAATAGGTTCTGGAAGGGAAGGCAATCAGTGTTAGTCTGATTGCCCCAAGTTCCAGCAGTTCATACTGTTCATTTCTTCCAATGGGTTCCATCTGCCTTGAACAATCTGATCCTTGCAGTGTGCTCCCCGGCCCTTCTCCTGGCATCCATAATTACCATCAGGTAAGAGGCTGGAGAAAACTGACTCCCCTTGTCAGATTTGGTCATGAAAACTACCAGCTTAGTGACTTCTTCAGAGGAGGGCAGTATCTTGACGTATTTGTGATCCTTTTTTTAAATGTCCTTCTGATAAGGAAGAGTCCAATGTAAAAGGCCTACTGTAGAAGTGGGCCCAAGGAACCAGATCTATGGACTTGATCATCAGCCCCAGTACTGTGGACCAGTGCATGAGGTCCATGACCTCTGCCAGATTTCTTTCACGATTTCCAACAATTTAACCTGCTTCTTTGCAGGTAGAAACACTTTGGCCATCCTCTGAATCCTAGTCCCTAAGTGGACTGTGTCCCTGGAGAATGTGAGCTTTCTTTTTTTTACATTGATCAGGCAGCCATGTGCCTGAAGAGATGTCAGCAAGCTGCCATTCTGTTTTCTGTGACCTCTGTGTACATATCCTTTCCCTGTTGCACCCGGCTTATTTTCTATCATCCTGCTCCTGCGTTGGAATGCACAAGATAACTGCTGGAGGTTGTGTGGGGGAGAAGATGCTGTAATGCTTGCCTATTGCTTTTCTCATGAGACCTGCACCTGTGTTTTGTCTGATGTTCTGCCTGGTTCCCATGGACTGGGCGCGCAACCGTTTCATTAGCCCGCCAGCGGGAATGCTATTCATTGGATCTGTATCTGTTTGAATTTCCTTTATTATGCTTGACCTAACTGTGTATCCCCAGTTCTAACAAAGAACGTGTTTGAGTATGTCTTCAACGCTTTGAAATAAATTTTGCTTTTCTTGAAAACGTGGATTTATTCTCGATGCTTGGGGATCCAACATATTGTTAGAAGCTTTTGGGAAACTTAAACTGATGTTCACATCTGAACCAGTGCTGGCGCGCCCTGATGAAACTAAAAAATTCATTGTCCAAACTGATGCCTCGGATGTGGCAATGGGGGCCGCTATTTTGCAAGAAGGGGAAGATGGTCGTTTACACCCCCTTGCATTTGTGTCTAAAAAGTTTTCTGACGCTGAACGAAACTGGGGGATTTGGGAGAAGGAGGCATCAGCGATCCGGCTGGCTCTCTCCACTTGGAGGCAGTGGTTGGAGGGGGCGCAACTGCCATTTGAAGTCTGGACTGACCATAAAAATCTGGAAATGCTGAAATCCCCCCGTTCTCTCAACGCTAAACAACTTCGTTGGGCGGACTTCTTTGCTAAGTTTCGATTCACTCTTCGTCATTTCCCTGGGACGGCTAATTCCCTGGCTGACGCGCTCTCACGCCTCCCACAACATGACAGTCAGCGTGAAATCATCATGGACTCTGTTTTTTCCCCCTCCCACCTGGGGGGGGCTGTGGTCACCCGTGCGCAAGCGCGATCGATTCCACACTCTGATGAAACTTCGCCTTCCCTTTTCTGGAAGGGATGGGCCAACGTCCTGTGGGGGATGCTGATACATGGTGTATGTCCTTGCAAAATGCATGGCCTCTGCTATGCCAAACACTTGACGCAGCCAAGGCTGCTTACAAGACCCAGGCAGACAAGGGTAGGGTGGTGGGGTTTGATCTGAAACCTGGGGATCTTGTGTATGTCTCGACCAAGAACATTAAGATGCTGAGGCCTAGCAGAAAATTGGGATGGAAGTTCATAGGTCCATTCAAAGTGCGTAAAGTCATAAATAATGTGGCGGTTGATGTTGTTTTGCCTAAGAATTTACGTGCCTTGCATTCTGTATTTCACATGAGCCTGTTGAAGAAGGATCCTGGCCCGTCTCCCTGGAGACCAGCAGTTACTCCTCCTCCACCTGTCATTTTGGAAGGGGATGAACATTTTGAGATCGCTGATATCCTTGATTGTAAATTGAAACGTGGTAAACTCTGGTACCTTATCGAATGGGTTGATTTCGGTCCCCAGCACCGCGAATGGGTGGAAGAAGGGGATATTCGGGCCCCTTACCTGATCCGTAGTTTCCACAGAAGGTTCCCGGACAAACCGGGAGGTCTCCCGCCCAGCCCGGGAGATCTCCCGCCCAGGCCGGGAGGTGTGTTGTAAGTGTATTTTAAGGGGGGCAGTATGTCAGCAAGCTGCCATTCTGTTTTCTGTGACCTCTGTGTACATATCCTTTCCCTGTTACACCCGGCTTGGCTTCTATCATCCTGCTCCTGCTTTGGAATGCAAAAGATAACTGCTGGAGGTTGTGTGGGGGAGAAGATGCTGTAATGCTTGCCTATTGATTTTCCCAGGACTACTGCACCTGTGTTTTGTCTGATGTTCTGCCTGGTTCCCATGGACTGGGCGCGCAACCGTTTCATTAGCCCGCCAGCGGGAATGCTATTCATTGGATCTGTATCTGTTTGAATTTCCTTTATTATGCTTGACCTAACTGTGTATCCCCAGTTCTAACAAAGAACGTGTTTGAGTATGTCTTCAACGCTTTGAAATAAATTTTGCTTTTCTTGAAAACGTGGATTTATTCTCGATGCTTGGGGATCCAACATATTGTTAGAACTCCCTTTTCCTATCGTTCCGAATCTGACAAGATCATGAGCGGAATTGAGGGAAATCTACCTAACACGGAGGGGGACTCGGGATCGGTCCCACAAACCTCCGCGTCTTTGGTGTTCACGACTGCAGCCTCGATGGAGGGTGCCGTGGGGGGAACGATTCCCCGCCTGCCTGCACATCTGTCTTGGCCGCCTCCGACCCCTTCGCAATGGGGTCCGCGGAAGACTCACCAGCAGGATGATTGGACTATGTACAACACCCAAGGCACCCGTGAGGTGTACTCCCGTCGGGGGAGCGGATTACGTGAGAGTCTGTTTGACAAGGGATTGTTCCCGGAACCTGGGTCTACCTCGGAGAAGGGGAGCCCCAAGCAGGACCTC
Organism: Gekko japonicus; assembly: GCF_001447785.1. Classification (NCBI taxonomy): domain Eukaryota; kingdom Metazoa; phylum Chordata; class Lepidosauria; order Squamata; family Gekkonidae; genus Gekko; species Gekko japonicus. The sequence goes on along the minus strand of NW_015170917.1, from coordinate 93,777 downwards.
GAGGAGTGGATGTTCGAGCCGTCGGGACCGCGTGGTCACGCAGAAGATGAGGAGGGCACCGGAGCCTTCCAAACGGAAGAGGACTATGACCCACCCCCGGACTACCGCCCTCGGGACCCCATCCCGGAGGAAACTACCGGGGAACGACTAGCAGAACTGGAAGACTCGGTGAGAGACTTAATGCGGGCATTCCAGGATGTGATGGAAGGCCTGCCGGGAATGTTGGACGTTAGAATGGCCAATTTCCTGGACGCACACGCCGCGCAGTTACAAGTTGCTCCTGCACCGGGATTTCCCGC
>NW_015170917.1:63474-92488 GCF_001447785.1 Gekko japonicus | reverse complement strand
CGGGAACTCTCGGTGGAATCTGCGGATCAACTGAGGGGCCTGAATATCCCCTACTTCCACCCACTTGAGGTGCTGGGGTCCAAAGTCCTTTCATTCCACCAGATACAACAGTTTACTACGTTTGACTTTAGAATCCAAAATCTTAGAAATCTCATAATGTTCCTCGCCCTCGATCAATATAGGCGGTGGTGACGGATGTTCTGGATGCCATGGGCAGGACCCAGAATCTTTTTTCAGGAGGCTGAAATGAAATACAGAATGCAATTTCCTCAAGTTCTTAGGCAATTCCAAATCTACAGCAACATTATTGATAATTTTACGCACTTTAAAAGGCCCAATGTACTTTCACCCAAGTGTTCTGCTTGGCCTCAACATTTGAATGTTTTTTGTAGACACATACACCAAATCCCCAGGCTGCAGAGCCCAATCCTCCACCCTTCTCTTGTCAGCCTGTGTTTTGTAAGCCTCCTTAGCCGCGTCCAATGTTTTACACAAGAGTGGCCAAGAGTCCTGCAGTTGTTTGCACCACAGCCCCGCCTCCCCAGGCCCCAAGTCCACGTCTCCATCCAGAAAGGGTACCGGCGGGCTATCATAGCCATAGAGTGCTTTAAACGGGGACATCCCCGTTGACGAGTGACAAGTGTTATTATAGCAGAATTCTGCCAAGGGCAACAAATCATTCCAATTGTCCTGTTGATAGTTCGTAAAGCAATGGAGGAATTGTTCCAATGTCTGATTTACCCTCTACGTTTGTCCATCTGTCTCCGGGTGGTAAGCGCTACTCAAACCCCTCTCCACCCCCATAAGTTTCCTCAACTCCCCCCAAAATTGGGAAACAAATTGCGTGCCACAGTCTGAGATCACCTTGGTTGGAAGCATATGAAGTCTCACCACATGCATCAGGAACGCCTTAGCAAAGGCTTTGGCCGTAGGCAGGGAAGCAAAGGGAATGAAGTGTGCTTGCTTGGAAAACAAATCAGCCACCACCCAAATCACAGTCATCGATTTGCTGGGAGGCAAATCCATGATGAAGTCCATGAAAATAACTTCCCAGGGTCGACTTGGGGTGGGGAGAGGCTGCAAGAGACTCGGGGCCTTCCCTGGACGAGGTTTACTCATGGCGCAAATTTGACACGACTTGGATGAATGAAGATAAATCCTTGTGCATGTGCGGCCACCAGAATTATCTCTGTAGTAATTGAAGAGATTTCACGAAAACAGAGTGGCCCACCAATTTCGAGCCATGCACAGATTGCAGCACTTCCCCCTGAGAGTTTGGGGAACTTACAGTTTATGACCGCGATACCAGCAGCCATTCTCCCATTGCTCGCAATCCCCCACCCCCTCAATCTGTTCTGTATCCGCCTCTGAGAAGGCGGAGGTGAACTTGTCAGACCAAGAGTTTGGGGGGGGGCCTCGTCAGCACAGGCAGGTCAAGAGGTGGTGTGGACAGTGGAGGTGGGTTGAGGTGGGCCTGGCTGCGAGTTGTCACCACTCTGCCCAAGTGAGAGGGTGTGAACACCGAATCGAGGATCACCTCCCGTTGGCTTTCACGTTGGTGGAGGCGTGATAGCGCGTCAGCTAACGAATTGGCCAAGCCAGGGAAATGGTGAAGTATGAACTGGAACTTAGAGAAGAAATCAGCCCACCTAAGCTGTTTAGCGTTAAGGCACCGGGGCGTTTTGAGAGTCTCTAAGTTCTTATGGTCTGTCCATACCTCGAATGGGACCCTAGCCCCCTCCAGCCAATGTCTCCACATAGAAAGCGCAAGTTTTATTGCCCCGTCCCCTTTTCCCATACTGACCAGTTCCTCTCCGTGCCATTGAATTTTTTTGACACGTAAGCCAACGGATGCAACAACCCGTCTTCCCCCTCTTGTAAGATGGGCCCCCCATGGCTACATCAGAAGCGTCAGTTTGTACAATGAACTTTTTCGATTCATCAGGGTGAGCCAGAACCGCCTCCGAGCTGAACAGAGCCTTTAGGCGCATGAACGCTTCCTGACATTCCCCAGTCCATGGGAGCGTAGCGCCTGGTCGCATAGCCTCCGGACCCTTTCCCTTTGTTTTTAAGAGGTCCGTGAGAGGGAGGCTGATTTGAGCAAAGTTGGGCAAAAAGGATCTATAAAAGTTCGCAAAACCGAGGAAGGATTGGAGTTGTTGTCTGGTCCGGGGTACCTCCCACCCCAAGACATCTCGCACTTTCCCCGGGTCCATTTCCAGTCCCTGGTTGGAAATGCGATAGCCCAAAAAGTCAATGTATGTTTTGTGGAATTCACATTTGGACAGTTTTGCAAACAGTTTGTGCTTATGCAACGTACTCAGTACCTCCCTCACCAGTTTCACATGCGAGGGGACATCGGGGGAGTACAGCAGGATATCATCAAGGTAAACGAGCACCCCCTTAAACTACTGCTTGTGTAACACTTCATTGATTAAGTTCATGAAGACTCCCAGGGGCCCCTGAAGACTGAAGGGCATCACCAGGTACTCGAATTGGCCGAGGGGGGTGTTGAACGCAGTTTTCGGCTCGTCTCCTTCTTTGATGCGCACACGAAAGTACGTGTCTCTGAGGTCTAACTTGGAAAATATTTTCCCTTTTGCTGCCTCCGCCAGTAGATCTTTAATTAAAGGCATGGGGTAGGCGTTGGTGGAAGACACTGCATTTAAACCCTGGTAATCCGTGCAGAGTCGCAACCCCCTCATCCTTTTTCTTCCTGAAGAGCACCGGAGCTGCATAGGGGGACCAGGCCAGCCTGATGAAACCCCTAAGCCAAGTTCTTATCAATGAACTTTCAGAGCTCTTCCTTCTCAGCCGGCCCCATTGCATAGATCCGCCCCTTGGGAAGTTTGTGCCCCGGCAAGATTTCAATGCTACAGTCTGAATGTTTGTGCAGCGGCAACTCATCTGCCTCCTCCTCCCCAAATACTCTGGCCAAGTTCCGATACTCGGGAGGAATGAAGAGCAATTCCTCTTGGGCTAAGCACGCTCCAGGGATTTCTAGGGGGGGGTTGGCCCCAAGTAGAGGCCCAGCGGTGCTCTTGGCACTTGGGCAAAATGAATTGCACCCTCCCCTCTTCCCACAGTATGTAAGGATCATGCCCATGAAGCCATGGAGCCCCCAAGATGAGGGGGAATCAGGCTGTCGAGGTGATCACAAAGGTTCGGGTCTCCCAGTGGTCCCCCGCCCCCATCCTCAATGGGAACATTTCGTATTCACACAGATTTTTCATGGTAGACCCACCCGTTTGTGTGAAAATCAGGGGTTCTTTTAACTTTATTACCCCAGCTTCTAGTCCCGTAACCAAAGAGGGGTTGATCAATGAGAGCTCTCGCTTGGAGGTGGGTTCCGAGAGCGGGATTAATTAACGAGACAGCCACGAAAAAGAGGGAGGGATAATTGCTCACCGCATTTGCCGCCTCCGGTTGCGAGCCCTGCTGCTCTGCGCCTTCTACAGCAGGACCGGACCGTTTCACGCCGGCTTGGGGGCCTCTCTGCTCGATTCTTCTCCGTCATCCTCGGGAGTAGCTTGCAGGGCCTTAGCAAATTTTGGCTTCCCCATGTGTTTCTTCGCAGGGGTAGGTGGGCGCATCTTCGCTCCTTCAGGGTTTTCCCGGTGCCCTTGTCCTCTGCAGTCGGCCGCGAAATGGCCCCGTTCTCCACACCTTAGGCATAACCCCTGCCGTATGCGTTGCTCCCTCGTAGCGTCCGTCTGCTTCGGCGGCTTGACTTTCCGAGCTTGAGGGGCTGGACGTCCCCCAGCCGTGGCTATATCCAAATGTAGGGTTTGCAAGCAGTTTTCAGCTCTTTCAGCTTCCTGCATCTAGGCGGGGAGGGAGACCGAGTCAACCGATCTCAAGACCGTCTCCCAGATCTCGGGGTTCAACCCCACTCGGTACAGCTCGGCCAACACGTCAGGCCAATTTTGCACCTTGGCCACATGCTGTTTGAACTCAGCCGAGTACTCCTGCACCAATCTGCGTCCTTGCTTTAGGGTGCACAAGAACGCTCGTGCTCTAGGGCCCGCATTTCGATCCTCGAAGTGGGCTCGCAACGCCCACATAAAAGCGTCCAAGTTGGTAAGTTCCGGGCCTTGGGCATTGTGGAGCCCCACATACCAAGCCGCCTCTGAGCCGGGCACCCACAACATCAATTTGGCTGCTGTCGTCAGGGAACAGGTGGCCCGAGTGATCCACAAATTTCTGCACCCGCACCACAAAGTAGGATAGCTCCTCTTGGTTTCCATCAAACGTAGCTTCGATTAAGTCCTTTAGGCGGTGCACCACCTGTCCCCTCAGGCTAGCCGGTTGCGGCGCAGGCGCCGGGGCTTCCCCCGGTCCCGGAGGCTGCTCTTCCCCAGGTTGGGCTGGGGCTCCCGGTGCCGGTACTGGCGGTCCTGCCGGAACCACTGGGGCTACCGGCGGTGGCTCTCTCACTTCCCTGACGGCCTGGGTCACCAGTTCCAGGATTGCCAGGATGATGTCCTCCAGGGTCTGCTGCAGGTGCCGTCTCTCTCGATCAGCCACCTCCATCCACTTAGCCAATTCCAGTCCCCTGTCCGGGGACGCCCGGCCACTCCGGGTCTTCGATCACTCCGTCACCCAGGAGCTAGCGATCGGTTCGAAGGGAGCCCCGAATGGGGGCAATCCTGCCAATGCGGCGAAGCCCCTGTCAAATAAACTGTCCCTCGGGGGCCCCCCCGCCAGTAAGTAAGTCTCTGCCGTTGAGTCTGGGTTGAAGTGGCTCCAACTGGAGCTTGGTTGGTAGCCTGGCCCGGTCCGTTGCCTCGGACCTTGGGGGGTCAGGAAAGAGTGAGTCGATGAGGACTTCGGGAGAGTCCCCCCCACAACACCAGTTACCGCCGAGGCCGTGGTTGCTGGGGTTTTCTCGTCCTCGCCATTCGGCTTTTTAGGAGATGGTTTCCTCTCTCTTTCACTCATCTCGGGTTGAGAGAGGCGCTGAGATAGGGAATGAAGGATTCCTAACAGAATGTCAGGACCCACAGCAAAACAATGAAGTACACGCTTCCAGGAAGGTTTTACTTTTATTGAAAAGCCATAGATGCAATAACATGAACACTGTTAGGAATGGCGGGCTACCTGTGCGCATAATAGGATATAGGGCATTCATATGCGCCCCCCCGCAATACCCAATTAGGTGGACTCCTGCGCGCGGGAGATTGCAAGACCCTCTAACAGTTGCGAAGCTGGGAACGAAGAAGCTCCCACGGAAGGTAGACACCACAATCTCCTCCAGTAACACTTTACAGATAAGTGTTGCAGCTGTGAAGCAATTAAGCGCATGGGAAGGAATGCAAAGCAATTAGAAAGCCTCTCCACACTCATGGCAGCTTAGCTGACAGGAGGTGGGAAAGCGCAGAAGCAATAGGGAGACGGAACTTGTACTGGGTTCAGACGCGTTAGCAAGTGATCAGCTCATATTTATTAGTAAAATTCAGCTCTACTAGAGACAGACAAGCCGGGTTTGAACCCTGCTTTTATCCGTGCAGCACACAACACCTGACACACACCCCACTCCCGTGTTTGGCTATTTACAGTGTAAGAGTCTATCATAAGTCAACCTTAGGATCCAGGCAAATCTATTGGTCCACACTAGGATCCGAGTCAGCTATTGTTCTAAATCCTGAAGTTGCGCTAGACCGCCTGGCTTCCTTAGCGCTACGTGTCCAGACATATCCGTATCAATACATAACACCCCTCCCCCCCATGGTTCGGAACACTTAGCTGACATAGTCTTGGAGGTAGGTTGGCCTGCGCCATTCTCTGGTTGAACGGCGGAGTTCAGTTGGAGGTGCGGTGGACTCCGATGCGGTGGCCGGAGTGGACTCACCCTCTGAGTCCAGAGGGGTTGGCGGTGCTGGGCCGTCTGTGTTTCCTTCCATGGTGGCTGACGTTGGCGACCCAACTGGTCTCTTGGCTGGTGCATCCTGTTGGGCACTGCTTGTTGGCGCAGGCCTCACACGCTCCATTTCCTCAGGGCTTGGCAGGTCGTCATCGCTATCCAGTGTGGCTGTTGGGGGTTCCTCAGGAAGAAGGTGGCCACGGGGCTGGTCGATGTGCTGATGAAGCCTTTGTTCGTGTTCTGTGGACACCTCATAGGATACTGGCCTGGTCACTCTGACCACTCTGGCCGGGATCCACTCCAGCCCCCTCGCGAAGTTGTGGGCATACACTGGGTTGCCAGGGAAGAATCCTTGGGGGGCTCCTTGGCTCTCTTGGCCTGCACCAGGCTCCAGGGCCCAGTTGGGGTTCAGCCTGTCCAGGCTGGTAGCTAGCCACCTTCCCATTAGGAGTTCCGTGGGGCTGTGACCCGTGGTGGTGTGTGGGGTTATCCGGTTGTTGAAAAGGAAGGCTGTAAGCTAGTGGTCCCACTCACCCTGTACGATTCTGCGGAGGGCCTCCTTGGTTGTCCTCATCATTCTCTCGGCCTGGCCGTTGGTCACAGGGTGGAAGGGAGCCAAGCGGATGTGTCGAATAGCATAGTACTTTACGAATTCTTGGAATTCTGCTGACGTGAAGGCTGTCCTGTTGTCCATCACAAGTGAGTTAGGGATGCCATGTGTGCTGAAGATTCACCACATAGTGTGGATGGTGGCTCGGGATGATTTAGATGCAACCGGTACCACCTCTAGCCACTTGGTGAATGAATCTACTAAGATGAAGAAGAGCTGGCCCTGGAAGGGACCTGCGAAATCCAGGTATAGCCGAGCCCAGGGAGATTTCCACTGCCGCACTGGGGCCCGGGGAGGCTCTGGTTGGGATTCCTGGCATGTCTGGCAATGTTTGACACAGTTCTCGATCTCACTGTCCATGCCACTTGGTGAATGAATCTACTAAGATGAAGAAGAGCTGGCCCCGGAAGGGACCTGCGAAATCCAGGTATAGCCGAGCCCAGGGAGATTTCCACTGCCGCACTGGGGCCCGGGGAGGCTCTGGTTGGGATTCCTGGCATGTCTGGCAATGTTTGACACAGTTCTCGATCTCACTGTCCATGCCAGGCCACCAAACGTAGCTGCGGGCCAGGACCTTCATCCACATGATCCCCGGATGCATTTCATGGAGGACCGTGAGGACTCGCTGCCATAGTGGCGCAGGAACTATTACCCAACTTCCCCATAATAGGCAGCCCTTGTGGGCTGACAACTCATCCTGGTGGAAAGAGAATGCTGTGAACTCCGGGCCCACCCGACTCGTGGGCCACCCTTCCCCACCCAGTCCAGAACATGGGACAGCATGTGGTCCCGAGCGGTGTGGTGGGACACATCAGTTACCTGAAGGGCCCTGTCTGGCAGGTCCTCAAGGAGCAGGATGTGGTGTGCGGGCGCCGGGTCTGGGTCGCCTGATGGCAATGGCAAGCAGCTGAGGGCATCTGTGTGGCCCATCGCTTTTCCGAGTCGGTGTAACAGCACATACCGGTAGCCTGCGAGGAAGATGGACCAACAGAACACTCAGGGAGACAGCATTTGCAGTGTCTGATGATCAGGGGCCAGGAGACCCAAGAGGGGTTTGTGGTCAGTGACAATGGTGAAGGGCCGGCCGTATAGGTAGTCATGGAACTTCTTGATCCCCACCACGATTGCCAGCGTCTCCTTGTTGATTTGAGCATAGTTGCGCTCGGCCGAGGAGAGGGTCCTGGAGTAGTAGGCGACTTTGTGGGGCAAGAAAGAGTGGTAGAAGTTCAGCAGCCCCAAGAAAGCCTGGAGTTTGGCCTCAGACGAGGGCGGTGGAGTGTTGACAATGGCACTGATTTTATCCGGTGTTGGATGAATGCCCTGTGCGTCGATCGCGAATCCCAGGAACTCTACCCATGGCACCTCCAGAAAACACTTCTCCTGCTTTACCTTCAACCCAGCCATGTGGAATCATTGTAGGATGGCGCACAGTCTGTCGACAAAACTCTTGGGCATGGGGGCGGTGATCAAAATGTCATCAAAGAACGGCTGGACCCCAAGGACCCCTTTAAGAAGACAGTCCATTAGGTTTTGAAAGATCCCCGGGGCGACGTTCACCCCGAATTGCAAGCGCCGCACCCAAAAAGCACTCCGATATGTGATGATTGTTTGGGCCTTGGCCATGGCATTATTGACGGGAAGCTGCTGGTATGCTTGGGCCAGGTCCAACTTACAAAAAATCTTTGCGCCCGCCAATGAGGCCAAAACATGACTGATTACCGGGACCGGGTATGCGTGGTCCTGGAGGGCTTTGTTGATAGTACACTTTTAGTCCACACAGATGTGGACATCCCCATTTGGCTTGACTAGTATTACTATGGTGTCTCCCAGTGGGCGGGCAGCACCAGTTCCAGGACTCCTTGGGCTACCAAGCATTCCAGTTCCCCATCAATCTCGGGCTTGAGGGTAAACGGGACACTCCTGGCCTTTAAACGGATGGGCCGCACTGCCAGGTCAAGGCCCAGGGCCATGGCCGGACCTGTGTAGCGGCCCAGCGTACCATCGAAAACCGCTGGGAACTCATTGCACACATCCTGGGAATCGGATGGCCGCACGTGGTGCACCCCAGTTATTCCCAGTCCCAAAGGCACGAACCAGGACAGGCCCAGTAAGCTTGTGAGTCACACCTCGATCACTAGTAGGTCTAGTGCGCCCTTGAAATTTTTGTATTCCACCTGAAACTTGCCTCACCCCTTCACGGCCACTGGGTTCTTTTGGAAGTCTCTAAGGGTGAACCCTGAGGTGGGCTTCTGCAGATGGGGGCCCCCCCGTGAGGCCAGAGCTTAGCTAGCGTCTCTGCTGAGATGATGGAGAAGGAGGACCCTGTGTCCAGCTCCATCTCACAAGGGGACCCTCTATCAGCACAGTTACATGGATTTTATCTGGGGTGTTCCAGGGCAAAGTCAGTACCTGATCATAGCAGGCAGCTGTTGTGTTCAGTTCCGTGGATTCCTGGTGGGTGGTGGCGTGTCTCTGGGGACCTCTGGAGCGGCAGGCCCGGGCTATGTGGCCAACCTTCCTGCAGGATCTGCACGAAGCGTCTCTGAAGCGGCATGAGCTACGTTCGTGGTCCTCCCCGCAGCTGGTGCATGGTGTTTGCAGGTTGGACCTTGCAGGTCAGTTGTTGGTGTTGGCTGCCATCCTCGCACGGTTGGCATTAGCGGTGGCAGTCGATAACCGTGAATCCCGTCGAGGTGGTTGATGAACCTGATGGATTTCATCCTCGTGCAATATGTCTGAGGTCGGGGAGGCGTACGCCTGGTGAGTCACATACGTGCAGCAATCCCTGTGCAATTTTTTATATGTGGTGGCCTCTCACAGGGCCTTCTCGAGGGTTAGCTCTTCTTGGCTCGCGAGCTTGCGGTGGAGCTTATGTTCCCGGAGACCCACAACGAATTGGTTGATTAGAGCATCTCCAAAGTCCAGGAATCCGCATTTGGTGGCCAAGCAGCATAGACCACTCATCCTGTGAGCCAGAAAATTGGTGGCCTCTTCCTCGGGCTTCTGTTGCCACACAAAGAAGTCTAGGCACCACATCATCTTGGTCGGTTGTGGCATGAAGTGATCAGTGATTACCTTGACCAACTCATTGTACTTCACTTCTGCCAGGGACTTTGGAACGAGGAGATCTTGCACCAGCTGTAAGGTTGCGATTCCGCAATAACTAAGCAGCAGTGATTTATTTTTCTCCTCGTCGTTGACGTCATGGAAATGGACGCAGTAGTTGAGCTGCTCCACCCACGTTTCCCACAGCTTGGGGTGAGCGGCGTCAAATTCTGGAAGATGTCCCAGAGCAGCAGCCATGACTCGGTGGCCTAAGTGAGGCGTGGAGGCCTGGATCTCTCGTTTCTGGGAGTGGTGTGAGGTGCAGTGCCCTAGAGCTCGTCTTTGTTGTGCAGTGCGGTGCTCGTACCAGAGTCCAAGTTTGGCTCGCTCATCGGGATCCCACCTTCGTCACCAGTATAATGTACTGGGATCAGACATGTTAGCAAGTGATCAGCTTATATTTATTAGTGAAATTCAGCTCTATCAGAGACAGACTAGCCGGGTTCGAACCCTGCTTTTATCAGTGCAGCACACAACACCCAACACATCCTCCACTCCCGTGATTAGCTATTTACAGTGTAAGAGTCCATCAAAGGTCAACCGTAGGATCCAGGCAAACCTATTGGTCCACACTAGGATCCGAGTCGGCTATTGTTCTAAATCCTGAAGGTGCGCTAGACCGCATGGCTTCCTTAGCGCTATGTGTCCAGACATGTCCGTATCAATACATAACAGAAATTCTATCCTGTATTCCTTCTGGATGATGGAGAGTACCCACTGGTCAGTCATAGACTCCATCCTGATGTAGGGGAACTGCTGGAGTTGACCCCAAATAATATAGTCAGCTGGTTGCTCTTTGTTTTGTTGGTTCCTGTCCTGTTTGTTAGGAGGGAACTGTCTCTGTTTGGATGACTTCCACCACTGAAGGAAAAACATTGTTTCTCCAATTTTGAATTATGCTATATTTTCTGGATTAATAAATAGCTGTGAAGGACCATTTGTTACTTCAGTTCATAAACAAGTACATCCTGCCTCTAGGAACCAAGATATAAGTAACTGCGTCATATAACATTTTACCTTATCAGTGGAATGTAATCTATTATAAACAATGACTTGCAAATTTCCCAGTAATAATAAGATTAACACAAGTCATGTCTTCTTCATATACTCCTAGTTCAACTTCCTTTAGTGATAATATAGTTATTAATTTTAACTGATTTTTACTGGGTGGAAACTGGGATCCAATCCATTAATATGTAGTAACTCTAAATCTTAATTATTTGCTCAGACTACCGGCCACCTAAATTAGAGGTCCTTTTCTTTTAATTTGAATTATGGTTCTCTGTATATTTATGTAGGAATGTGACAATGGAATTGGTTGTTCTCTAGCACAGGCACATGCACCATAAGAACTACCAGCCAACTGTATTTCCTTCACCAATGACATCATTTCACACAGACGGTTAGTCTGTAGAAGGGTTGCCAGGCCCCTGCAAGGTACTGAAATCCCCTGCCCCTGGCTCCCTTTTCCCACCATCACTCAGAGCAACAGTGAGATTTTTTAAAAAAATATGCCTGTGTGGGGGATGGGGACATGGGGATGGCTGTTGGCATCACATTCCCTGTAAGTTATGTCAGACTTCTCTAGGAATCATTGGGTCTGGTCACACGGACCTCTTACTGAGCTAGTTTTCCCGCAATTCTTATATCCGCGACATTTTATATCGCTTGGATGTGGTCAGACGGTCCCGCTGTCTTCCGCTTCCCTCGCGCGAAGTACTGTTCACACAGGCGGGGGGGTTGTTTTTTTTTAAATCTGGGCATGCGCTCGTCTTCCCATGCGCTCGGGCGTACATACAAACTAATAAAAAGACCTTCGCTGTCCTTTCTCCTACCCGCTGGCGGCAAACACCCCCCCCCACCCAAGCACAGGAGCCGGAAGTGCCAGACCCTCCTCGGAGTGGGCGAGAGGTTTAGGAGGCGCGAATCCTGTCGCCTAACTTTTCACTCCCCTTCGGGCAAGAGGCACTGCCCGGGCTTCTTCCCCTGCCCAGCGGCGCCGGCGGCTTCCCTTCCCAGCCCGCCTCCTTTTCTCTCCCACGGTGCCTTGCACTGATAAGCGAGGGAGAAGCAGCAGGCGAGGGAGCGGGTCTGTGTATGTGCAGCCGCCGCCATGCGGAGAAGGGACCGGCCTGGGTGAGGAGGTGGTGTGGGTAGAATGAGTTGGGAGAGCGAGCGAGAGCAGCTCTGGCTGGCTAGCTGGCTGGCTGGCCGGTGCACACACCCGGGAGCGGCTTTGAACTCGCTCACTCCCTCCCAACAAAGTTCCCGGCTCTGTCAGTGCTCAGCCGGTTTTTTTGCTCGTTTTACAGCTGGGCGCAGACGGCGGCCTCGGTGGGATCTAAAAGACCAAAATAAAAGCTAGCGCCTGTTTGCACAAGCGCATAGCTAAAACCGGAAACACACACACAAAAAACCAACCGGGGGGGAGGGTAGCGCGGTCACGGCGGATTGCTGTCCAGATACCAAAACCGCGGATACAAAGTGCGAGATGTCGGAAAACACCTGTTCCAACAGGTGTCAAAAAACCGCGGATAAAAGAGCGGAAACCACGGGGGCTTCCGGTCTGGCTAAAATGGAGGACTGAAGCGTTTCGCGATCGTGCGAAGCGAGCGACGGCCACTTTTGACAGTTTGGGCAATACACAGCCCAACGCATCACTCCCCAGCGAGGGGGGGGGACAAGCAGGCAGCAGCGCCCTAGAGGGAGTGTGAGGTTGGCGTAATCCAGCTTCGGAAGAAGCTGAATTGGGCTTTGACCTCCTCCCACGAAGAAGGCAAGTGCCAAGCAACTCTATAGTGGCCGATCGAGCCGGATTACCGGCATAAATTCTTCGTCAGCAGACTTCTTTGAAGAAGGACAACAACTGTGAGTTAAAAGAAACAATGCGAAACCCGTTTTGAACGTGCTAGATAACAAAAACGTGCCGCTTACCTGAACTGAGTTTGGAGTCAATTTGAATTAAGCGGTTGAGCGGAAAATGAATAGTAAATCCCAGAAATCCGATTCCGGAGAGAAAAAAGTTGATTGAAGCCTTTAAAAACTGTAAAAACGCTTATTGTTTAACATTCCTGTGGTGAAGATGGAGCCGTGTGCGCAACTGTAAAATCGAAACTCACGAACAATAGCGTGGGAAGAGCAGGCTGGTGTCACAAAGAAAGAGGTCCGTGTGAAACATCCAGGAAGTTGAATTCCTAGACGGGCATTAGCGAAAGGAAGACAGTGGAACTTTTAAAGGTGCCGGACCGGAAGTGAGTTGTATGCGGAAGGGCCTCCATGGAAGCAATGGAGAAGAGAATGACAGAGGCAATACAAGCCATGGGGGAGCAGATAGAAAAAACATTGGGGGACCAACTGGAGAAGCAAACTCAGATTCATCTGAAACATCTAGAAGAAGTCCAAGAGAAGAACATAACAGCATTGAAGGAATTGGTTACTACAGAAATAACTTCAATCAAGCAAGAAATGGAAGGAGTTAAGAAGGATGTTCAAGCAAATGCAACCAAGACTACAGAGACAGAGGAGAAGATACAAAAAATAGAAGAGAAACAAGATTCTTTGACTCAACAAATTACAAGATCAGAGACAATGATGGAGTTCAGAAGGATGCAGACTCATCTGAGATTCAGAGGCATTAAGGAAACAGAGAATGAGAACTTAAAAGAAAAAATGATGGAAGTGATAACGGCTTTTCTGGGCGAGGAGGAAGGGTCAATGGACTCAGACTTTGATTTGATTTATAGAGTGAACTCCAGAATTGCAGAAAAGAAGAATTTACCAAGGGATGTAATTGTACAATTTGTAACAAGATCAATAACAGAGGAGATATTCAAGAAGCAATTCAACGTCCCTTTTGTAATAGAGGGAAACAAAATTATGGTGATGAGAGAACTCCCAAGAACAATACTGCAAGACAGGAAAAGGTATAAATCCTTGGCGGACAAACTCAGAGCTTTGAGCATCAGATATAGATGGGAGATTCCACAAGGTTTATCCTTTACGTATCAAGGTGGGAGGATTCAGATCAGATCGATGATGGACTTTTATAAATTTAAGGCGGACAATGCGGACGTCTTTGGAGAACTTTAAAATAAAACGCATAATGGAGTACAAATTGTTGTCATGGAATGTTAATGGATTAAATTCACCAAACAAGAGGAAAAGAATCAATCATTGGATACAGAAACAGAAATGCAACGTGATATGCTTGCAAGAAACACATATTAGAAAACAGGATATAAAATATTTAAAGAATGCTTTATTTGGAATTGAATTTTGTTCTGCGGCCTCAAACAAGAAAAAAGGAGTTGTGACATATGTGAAGAAGGAGTTACAACCTACAGAAATTTTTAAGGACATAGATGGCAGATACGTGGGTGTGGAATTAATGATTCAGCAGAAAAAAACATTGTTGATCAACGTGTACGCACCCAATGGAGCAAAGGAAAAATTTTTTAAGGATATAACTGACCAATTACAACAATTGACTTATGAGCAAGTTATTATGGCCGGAGACTTTAATGGGACAATAGATCGTCTAGACAGAAAACCACAAAAGGACAACGAATTCAGCGGAAAATTGCCAAAGAATTTTTTTGAATTAGTTAAGCAAGAAAAATTAGAAGATGTTTGGAGGAAATGGAACCCGATGCAGAAAGACTTTACTTTTTATTCCAATAGACATTGCTCTTTTTCCAGAATTGATATGATTTGGATGTCTGAAGAATTATCAATGAAAACACATAAGACTGAAATTTTGCCAAGATGTAATTCAGATCACAATCCGGTGGTATGGAGTTCCACAGAAAGGAAAAAACCCTTTCTGTGGAGGATTAATGAAGACTTGTTGGATAAGAAAACGGTAATTGAGATGTTAAAGGAAGAAACGAAACAATTCTTTCAACAAAATTTAAATAAAGAAACACCGATACAGATTGTATGGGATGCTTATAAAGCGGTGATGAGAGGAATTCTCATCTCGCAAAACGTGAAGCAAAAAAAGGAAAAACTTCAAAAACAAACAGAAGTGTTAGAAAAAATTGCTCAGAAAGAAAAGGAATTAAAAAAGAAGCCTGGAAAAAAGCAAATTATTAAAGAATTAAAGTTGCTGAAGGAACAACTGAATGAGACTTGGAATCAGGAAATGTATTGGAATTTAAAGAAGTTACAACAGAAATCTTTTGAAGGGGCGAACAAACCGGGAAAATACTTAGCTTGGCAACTTAAGGCTAGAAGAGAGAGAAGAATGATAACCAAAATAATAGAAGATGGAAAAGAGTTCGTTGATCCTAATGGAATAAAGAGATGTTTCTTCAAGTATTATGCTAAACTATTCCAAACAACTAGAGTTGATCTTGAGAAGATTAAAACATATTTAAAGGAGATTCCACTACCAAAAATAAGTAAGGAATACAAAGATTTATTAAATGGTCCAATTCAAAAAGAAGAAGTGATGAAGGCAATAGAAGAGACAAAGTTGGGGAAGGCGCCTGGGCCGGACGGATTTACAGCGAAATTCTACAAAAAGATGAAAGAAGAAATTTCCCCGGTCCTGGAAGCTTTAACCAACGAAATAAGAGAAAACAAAAAGGTGCCGGACTCATGGAAAGAAGCAATTATTTCTTTGATTCCAAAGGAAGGACAAGATTCAACAAATGTAAAGAACTACAGGCCAATATCTCTTTTGAACAACGATTATAAAATCTTTGCAAAAATTATTGCAGAAAGGGTGAAAAACTATTTACAAACGGTAATTTCTGAAGATCAAGCGGGCTTTTTACCCAAAAGGCAGATTAGAGACAATGTAAGAATAGTAATGGACGCAATTGAATATTATGAAAAGCACCCAGAAAAAGAAGTAGCTTTTCTGTTTGTTGATGCAGAAAAAGCTTTTGACAATCTTAATTGGAATTTTATGCACCAGATGATGGAAAAGATTGAAGCGGGACAACATTTTAGAAATTGTATTGAAGCTATCTATTCTGAACAAAGAGCTAAAATAAATGTGAATAAAGAACTGACAGATAACTTCAAAGTACAGAAAGGAACAAGGCAAGGTTGTCCGTTATCACCGTTATTATTTATCTGGGTATTGGAAATACTTTTACAAAAAATACAGTACGATCAAGAAATAAAGGGCTTGACACATAAAGGACACCAATACAAATATCGAGCATTTGCAGACGATGTAATGTTTATGGTGGAAAACCCAACAGAAAAATTGACATTGCTTTTTCAAAAAATAAAGGAGTTTGGAGAATTGGCCGGCTTTTACGTAAATAAGAATAAAACAAAACTTATATGTAAAAACATGATCAAACAAAAACAAGTGGAACTACAAGAACTGGTACAATGTGAAGTAGTTAAAAAAACAAAATACCTTGGAATTGAATTAACGGCAAAAAATATAGACCTATATAAGAATAATTATGAGAAATTATGGACTAAGCTGACTCAAGATTTTAAGAAATGGGATAAAATGAACTTATCACTGATGGGAAGAATATCAGTTATAAAAATGAATGTCCTACCACGTTTGATGTTCCTGTTCCAAACAATACCAATTCTGCATAAAACGGATTTGTTGGCCAAGTGGCAACAAGAGTTGTCAAAATTTGTTTGGGCAGGCAAGAAACCAAGGATCAAAATGAAAATACTTTGTGATGCCAAAGAAAGAGGAGGTCTACAAATGCCAAATCTTAGACTATATTATGAAGCGGTTTGTCTAACATGGATGGATCAATGGGTGAAGCTTGAAAATGACAGATTGTTGGGGTTGGAAGGGCATGATTGTAGATTTGGCTGGCATGCATATTTATGGTATGACAAGATAAAAATGGACAGTTTTTTTAAACTTCACTTGGTGAGAAAAGCTTTGTATATGGTATGGACAAGATATAAGAAGTACCAGAGTGACTTAAGACCATTGTGGATTGTACCAGTAGAAGTGTTGATATCTTACTCAAGACAGCGAGGTAGAGACTGGTTGCCATATAGAGATTTAATTAAAAAAGAGGGAACAGAGTGGGTAATGAAAAAGCAGAATGAAATTGAATATGAATATGAGTGGTTGAAATATATGCAGATTTATGATCTTTTTAGATCTGACAAAAAAAACTATGGTTTTAGAGAGGAAAAAAATGAAATTGAAAAGGTTTGGGAGAGTGGAGGAGGAAAAAATATTTCTAAAATGTATAAGGTGTTGTTAAAATGGTATACTGAAGATGAAACTGTTAAAGAACAAATGTTAAAATGGGCTATTAATATGAATAAGGAAGTGGCTATGGAAACCTGGGAATATTTGTGGAAAAATTCTATTAAGATCTCGACATGTACTAATGTTAAAGAAAATTGTTATAAGATGATGTATAGGTGGTACATGACACCTAAGAAGATTGCAAATATGAATCAAAATATGTCAAACAAATGTTGGAAATGTAAGAGGCATGAGGGCTCATTTTATCATATGTGGTGGACTTGTGAGAAAGCTGTAGACTTTTGGACAAAAGTCCACAATGAAATGCAAAAAATATTGAAATGTTCTTTTAAAAAAGCACCGGAAATTCTGCTTTTGGGACTTAAAATGGAAGAAGTCAATACGACTAAAAAGACTTTACTCTGGTACCTGATAGTGACAGCGAGAATGATTTATGCTCAGTTTTGGAAGACAGAAAAGGTACCAGAGGTTGAAGAATGGATACAAAAAGTTCTGTTCATGGCACAAATGGATAAGATTACAAAAAAACTGAATAACAAAGAAGACGATGAGTTTTTTGGAGAATGGAATGATTTTAAAATTTATCTGGAAAAGAACTGGGATGTGAAACAAAACTTAATATGTTTAGATCAATATTAAGTCAAATGATGTTATCTTTAGATTGTAATGATGAAAAACTGATATTGTTGATGATATGAAGTAATTTGGAGCAGGGGTGGAAGCATTGTGGGAAGCCATTGGAGGGAGGGGAGGAACTGGGAATGGGGTAGACAATTGATAGAATGAAATGTTTTATATGTTGTATTCCTGAGAAAATAAAATTTGTTTACCAAAAAAAAAAAAGAGCGGAAACCACGGGACTCTGCCGGCTTCAGTGCGGGAGGCGGGTTTGCCTATATAGACAGGAACCTTTAATGCACGAGGGATCAGCAGCGAATCCTGCACTAAACGTCCGTGTGAACACACCCATTGGAAACTCTATGGACTTATCAGACTTTTCAGTGATTCCTAGAGAGATGTGACATGATTTCCAGGTTTTCACACAAGTAACATCACACTAACAGCACAGTTACATGGATTTTGCAGATCCATGCTCTTTTCTTTTCCTGCTGTTTGTAGGAGCAAAATAAGCAGGAGTACAGTAGTATCTGAGAGAACGTATTAAATAAAGGAGATCAATCTGTAGTGAGTGAGAAATCCCAGGTCCTTGTTAAGAGCCATGTGGGATGTAGGTAGTAATGAACTTTTTAATGAATTCTAGTTCAGTAGTTTCATGGTTCATTCTCCCACTGAAGTTTGTTTGCAGAACAAAACCTTTTTGATTAATACCACAGTGCCTAGGCCTGGAAGATTAAACTGTTCACAGATTTCTGAATATTGTGATATTTAATGTCAAATTTGTCCAAGGTACAGAACAGAAGAACATTGTGGCCATGTGATGGCATATATTGCACTGGAGGATGAACAAGTGAATGAGCCCAAGATGATGTACCTGCTGTTACTAGTTTCTCTGATTATGTTGCATGATTTTATAGGAGGATAAAAGTTGGCATCTAGGTTTGTTATGCGACCTGGTTCTTAAGTTAATGTCTCTTTTTAGTGATCCACTATTGTAGATAAGAACTTGTTTTAGGTTACGGAGCTGTCCATATGCAAGAAAAGGCCTGCACCCAAGGCCTAAGAAAATAAATATTGTCGGAAGAAATACAATGGACTCTAGAAAGAGGCTCCAGGTGAGTGTCCCAGCTGTGGCCGGTGGGGCAGTGGAGGGAAGGGGAAAATATAGGGAGGCGAGCCATGTTTATTTTTTTCTGCTTAGCTATAAGGCAGGGCTGTTTCAAATCATTTTGTTGCCCCAAGTGGCAACTTCCAGAGCCTGTAGCTTCCACTGACCATCTTCTTTCTGTTCCTCTTTTATCCAGTTCAGCTGGAGAGACCATTTTCCCTTGATCAGATCCTGGCAGATCCTGGCTAATTGTAGCCATTATATCTGACTGAACAAATTCAAACAAATAATTATGCCAGGTTCTTTCTGTCCATTTACTTTTATCTTTCCACCCTATTGCTATCACTGCTTTACCAGCTAGTATCATTGCTTTCAATAACTCTTGGTTCTTTTTCTCTATTGTCTCATTACCTAGAGTACTCATCATCATCAGTTCAAAATCTATATTCAGCTTTACCTGAAAAAGCTCATTTATTACTTTTAGTATATTTTTCCATAGTTTTTTTAGCCTCGGGGCATTCCCACCACATGTGGGAGTACCATCCTTTCGCACTTTTACAATGCCAACAGTTTGGACTTAGTCCTGAGAACATGTTAGCTAAGGTGGCTGGAGTTCTGTACCATTTGGCCACACGGCGGTTTGCCTGACCAGCCTTCTTCAGCCGTCAGGAGAAGATCAGCGGAGGAGCAGCCGCGGCCATTTGCCTGCCGACTGTTCTTCAGCCCTCAGGAGAGCCTTGCAGCAGATAGGGCTGGTCTCCTCCCTGCCCAGCTGGCTTCTGAGGCTGCTGGGAGGCCTCTGGGAGGGGCAGGTGGCGTGAGGCCTCTCTGCCAGTGGTGTGACAACTGTTGCCAGCCTGTCTTGGCCTCCCCCAGCTGGCTTCTGAGGCAAGCCAGCGGGCCCTGGCTTGGAGTGGGTGGGTGGGAGGCCCACGCATGGCCTTGTTGGGACGATGGGACCTGGCTCGGGGGGGGGGGGAAGAGGCCTGCACCCAGCCTCACTGGGCTGGTGGGGCCTTGCCGCTGATTTTGTGATTTTCTGAATTCTGCACACTTTTGCTTAAAAAGAAGTCCCTCTGAGTTCAGTAGGAGGGGCTTGGGACACTCTGAGGCCAGCCCTCCAAACCAGCACGAGCCCAGGAGCCAGGTCACGGCACTGCTCTTGAGGATTTCTTTCCTGTGTGTGGCTGGGACGGCGGTGGCTGCTCACCACCCACCCTCCTTCCCCGCTGCTGTCAGCGACATTTTTATAGGGGTTGATTTGCGGCGGTTTGTAGGAACTGGTGGGATGTCCGCGCCCACCCCTCTGGGCATGCGCGGTGGGGTTCCTGCGCATGCCCGAGGGACTGGGCACGAAAATCCGTTAAAAGAGCTTGCTACAGCACTGATCGATCCAGCGCGTGCGCACTAGATCCCATGGGTGTGAATGCACAGATGACCACTCGAAGATTGTATTCCCATTGCTTTGGCCTGAGTTTTTGCTTAGCAAGAAATACAAATGGTTTTACATACCAGACATGTCTAACTCCAGTAGTACACATATTTTAAAAGATTTAAAACAGGGATGTTGAACTCATTTGTTATGAGGGCCGGATCTGACATAAATAAGACCTTGTTTGGCCCACTGGTAGTTGCTTCAACAGGCATTGTGGCAGGATGGGGGGGGGGCAGGGGTGCGGACACCATCACCCCACTCTCCTTGGCACACAGAGGCCATCAATATGGCTGGAGCATCAGAGCCCAGGGTCTGATTCTGTCTTGGCCAGCTGCACGTGTTCCCACAAAAAGGGGACGGGGTCTGATTCAGTATACAGCAGCTCCCTGTGTTCTCTCCCTACAGGCCCAGGGCGTCTGATCACTTGACTGAACTTCTGACCATGCACTCCAATAGCAGAGGCAGTCCTGCAGGACTACGGATCAAACCCAGTTCGCTCTGCAAACCCCAAAAACATTGATACACACTTCGGCCACAGCACACAACATCTTTAGACAAAAAAACCCACTGTCTCATAGAGGCAGCATCCATCCTTGATAACTGGCATCACTTACTGCTTTACTTTCCACAGACAACACTTCAGATTCTGAGACCCACAAACATGCCAGGAGACTGAGACCGCTGTGAAAAGACACACTATACACATTACAGGACCAGGTAAGTTGACACTACTCCACGGACCCCTGTGTGCAATGTTTTCTGGCCCACATTGTGTGACCTTGGACACCGGCTATTGCGTAACATAAGGTATGTGAGACTTTACTTCCACATTTGTATCTTTCAGTTACAGACTGCTAATATTTACTTTACCTCCTTCCAGCCTATGCATTCATTACACATCACATCTTTCTAGAGCTCGTTGTATTGCTTTCACAACGAGCTTTTCTCCATAAACATAGGCAAAGCCAGTAGATAATGGTGTGAGTACAATACAAAGGTTTGATGCAAATGTTCTTGACACTGTTTTGGCTATGTTCTTGGAATGTTTTCTCTTTAAGGCGTCTTGATAGAGCTATGAAGTGGAACAACAGACTAAAAAGTCTTCGTTTTCCAAGCTCCTAAATAGCAGTTATCACTCCTTAGTTTAAAAACATTGGATCCAAGGAATACAAGAGATAAAGAAAACACACTTTCCTAGGATTAACAAGCGGTTTCGGATATTTTTATCAACTCTATCTCTTTGTTGGTGTTCATCACCAATCGCGTGACAGAGCACTGCAGGAATGACAATAATGTGGATCAACACAACATCTCTCTAATGTCTTCCCAAAGGGAACAGTGGCTGAAGTGGGAGTGGGCAGGGGAAAGGAGTAGACGCAGCACCCAGCCAATGGCACGCAAGTACTTTTGAGTGGCAGCTGACAGGCCAATGGCTGATGGGGTGTATTGCACAGCCAATGGGAGAGCTGGAAATGGCCAATATGCTAAGAGGATTATTACATAAAAAGACACAACATTCGTAGTGGCCCAGATGGAACCTGTGAGATTGTCAGTGGATTGTAGATTCGTAACTAGGGTGTTAATGGCCTCAGGATGGAGTCCATATAATCAGACATTCCTACAGCAATTATGCCAATCCCTCAGTAGTTTGGGGAGCAAAAAGAAGGTGCCCAGCTAAGGGTCAAGAGTTGTGTCTATACAGATTTCTGTCTGTGTAGGTGTGGGTGGATAATTCTTTCACATTCCTTTTTACCTATTTTTGGTACTCCTTACGGGAATTCTTTTTCCCCATTTTTTTATTTTAAAGACATAACAAACATAAAAGAGGGGAAATTATTCTTACAATTCCTTCTTGACAAACTCATGCCTAATTTATCATACATTTGTATATTTTACCTTATATCATTATATAAATGGCTTGCAAATATATCAAAATTGTACTTTATATATCCTTAACAAGTGTTAAATGTCTATATAATTTACTTATTGTATTCTTCCAACCACTTATAAAATCTTGACCATGAATTTTCAAATGTGGTTTCTGGTTGTCCTTTCAAAGTTAGAGTTAATTTGTCAATTTCTGCCATTTCCAAATTTTTCTTAACATTTCTTCTCTCTAAGGTGTTTCTGTTCTTATCCAATATTTAGCATAAAGTATTCTAGCAGTTGTAGTCAAATGCAGTATAAGATAAGAGTAATTTTTTTTACAATTTTCAGGTAAGATATTTAACAAAAATATTTCTGGATCAAAGGGTACAGAACATTTTAAATTTTTTTGGTAAAATTTCATGAATCCTAGCTCAGTATTTTTTTGCTTTATCACATAACCACCACATATGGTAAAAAAAGATCCAACATTATTTTGACACTTCCAACATACATTTGAGCAATTAGGGTAAAATTTAGCCAATTTATCAGGCATAATTTATCTATTTATTTATTTATTTTATTTCACTTATACCCTGCCCTCCCCGCAAGCGGACTCAGGGTGGCTTACATAGGCACAACTGTGCAATAAAATACAACAATATTAGAACAGTTAAGGCACCAAGTGCAATAAAAATAGGACAAGTTAAAACAATAAAAACAAAAACTCGCATCTTGCAGGATACATTAGGAACTAAAATACTCACTCCCTATTGTATATCGCGGTGGGATCAAAGAGGGGGGATGCCATGGGCCAAGATGTTCCAAGTGGCCAGTCGGCCCAACCCGGCGGTCCTGCTCTGCAGTTACTCGGTGGTGGTGGCGGCGGAGGCTCCTACTCAAAAGCCTGGTGGAAGAGCTCCGTCTTGCAGGCCCTGCGGAACTGTCAGAGGTCCCGCAGGGCCCTGATCTCCGGGAGCTCATTCCACCAGGTAGGAGCCGCCACCTAGAAGGACCTGGCCCTTGTGGCAGCAAGCCTGGCCTCTTTAGGACCCAGGGTCACTAGGCGGTGTTGTGACCCCGACCGAAGTGCTCTTTGGGGCCTGCTTGGGGAAAGATGGTCCCTCAGATATGTCGGCCCCTGACCATAAAGGGCTTTAAAGGTGAGAACCAGCACCTTGAAGTGAATTCGGTATGCTATCGGCAGCCAATTGCTCTTTCAGCACAGGTTGGATGTGTTCCCATTTAGGGACACCCACCAACAACCTGGCCGCCGCATTCTGCACCAGCTGCAGCCTCCGAATTTGCGACAAAGGCAGCCCCATGTAGAGAGCGTTACAGTAGTCTAGCCTCGAGGTGACCATCGCATGGATCACTGTGGCCAGATCGCTGCAGCTAAGGAGGGGGACCGGCTACCGCACCAGGCGTAGATGATAAAAAGGCTGCTTTGGCAGTGGCCGCCACCTGGGCCTCCATCGTTAAGGTGGGGTCCAGGAGCACTCCCAAACTCCTAACTTCCGAAGCTGGCACCAAAGGTGCCCCATTGAAGGCTGGGAGTGGGAGCCCCAATCCCATACCACCACAACCCAGGCACAGGACCTCCGTCTTTGCCAGGTTCAGCTTCAGTCGGCTCAGCCTCAGCCACCCAGCCACGGCCTGTAGGGCCCGGTGAAGATCTTCTGGATCAGAGTCCGACTGGCTGCCCAACATCAGCTAGAGCTGGGTGTCATCTGCATATTGATGACACCCAAGCCCGTACCTCCGGACAATCTGGGTGAGGGGGGACATATATATGTTAAATAGCATCGGGGAGAGTACTGCCCCCTGAGGCACTCCACATTCCAACAGGTGCCTCCGGGACTGCTGCTCCCCTAGCCCAACCCTCTGTCCCTGACCTTGGAGAAGAAAGGCAAGCCATTGAAGGGCGAGCCCCTGAATTCACACGTCGGCAAGGCGGTGGATCAGCAGATGTTGGTCGACCGTATTGAATGCAGCCGACATCTAACAACAACAGTGCCGCCACACCGCCTCGATCCAGATGTCTACGGAGGTCGTCAGTAAGGGCAACCAACGCTGTCTCCGTCCCATACCCCGGGCGGAAGCCAGACTGGAATGGACCAAGGACGGAAGCTTCATCTAGAAAGCCCTGTAGCTGAGTCGCCACCGCCCTCTCAATCAGTTTGCCCAAATAGGGCAAATTGGACACCGGCCGATAGCTAGCCAATTCAGCTGGGTCCAGAGTTGGCTTTTTCAGGAGAGGGCAGACCATCGCTTCCTTGAGTGCCTCGGGGAACCGCCCCTCCAAGAGGGACTTGTTGACAATCTCCCTCAAGGCACCTCGAAACCCCTTGTGGCCCGCTTTGATGAGCCAAAAGGGGCACGGATCAAGACTGCAAGTGGTTGAATGCACAGATACAAGCAATCTATCAACTTTCTCCAGGCTGAGCCGGTCAAAGCCCTCTAAACCCGGCAAAGCCATGCAAGGGGCCTCAAGTTCACTCACTGTATCAACTGTGGTGGGGAGGTTGCAGTGGAGCATCAAGACTTTATCCACAAAATAGCTCGTAAAGGCCTCACAGCCAATATTCAATTCCCTACTATTTTGTCTGCCCTGTGGCAGAGTTGTCAATGACCAAATCATTCTAAATAATTGGGCCGGGCGTGAGCTAGTGGACGCAACCCTAGCTGCATAGAAATCTCTCTTCGCAGCCTTGACTGCCATCTCATAGGATCTCATAAATGTCCTATAAGATGCTCTTGTAGCCTCATCGCGAATTCAATGCCACCGTCTTTCTAACCGTCTAAACTCCTGTTTCATAAGCCGCAGCCCCTGGGTATACCAGGGGGCCAGCTTAGAGCGAGGGCGCAGAGGGCACCGGGGAGCGATCTCGTCGATGGCCGTAGAAAGGCGGCTATGCCAGTCATCCACAAGCTCATCCAATGAGCTGCCATGGGGCATCGGATCCCGCAGAGCCATCTGAAGCCACATTGGGTCCATTAGGCTCCGTGGGCAAGCTAAAATCCGCTCGCCGCCTAAACGGGGTTGGGGCAGGACATTTGCACGAGCCTTCAGGGCGTGGTGGTCCGACCATGGTACCGCTTTCACAGTAATCTGGTCCACTGTAATCCCCGCGACAAAGATCAGATCAAGCGTGTGCCCAGGCCGATGCGTGGGGGTCGATACCCATTGGGAGAGTTCCAGTGATGCCATGGACATCACAAGGTCCATAGCCCGACTAGAGGCTGCGTCATTGGCATGGACGTTGAAGTCACCCAAGACTAAAAGCCTAGGGTGCTCCAGCGCCCAGCCTGATACGGCCTTCAGTAGGGACGGCAGACTAATGGCCGGTGCGTTAGGTGGACGGTACACCAGCCAGATTGCCAAACTCTCCTTGGCCTCCAGCATCAGACCAACACACTCTAAGCCCACAATCTCCACTGTAGGGAGCGCCCTGAAGGAGTAAGCCTCTCGTACAAATATCGCCACACCTCCCCCCTGCCCCCTAGTCCGTGATTGGTGAAGGACCGAAAACCCAGGTGGGGCAAGCTGGGAGAGAGCAACAGTCTCCCCATCCCTCACCAGGTCTCGGTCACGCATGCCAGGTCAGCCTGTTGTTCCACAATAAAGTCCCGCAGGACCATTGTTTTGTTTTTAATAGACCTGGCATTGCACAACACCAATGTCGGAGGGGAGTTACTAATCCTAGCCCCACTGCCATCATCCCTTGGGATGGGTCACAGGCTGGAAGGGTGCCAAGTCCTTTTGTTTCTCCGCACCCTTCCCGTACTCCACGGCCTGGACCCACCGCTATACTTTCCCCTCCCAAAGAGCACCGGAATCTATTGTATAGGCATTGCTACCATTGGCCGGTCCATGCTGCAGCCCCAGGCCGCCCGTAACAAGCTAATCAACCGTCCTCCAGATGCTGCTCCCACTCGACTGGTATACAACTATACACTCACACTCTGCTATACAAAATTATCATACACAATAGAATACATCTATAAAACATCTTATACATATTTTCCTTATATGAAATCGTTTTTGTAATTTTTAATTTCCCC
Source organism: Gekko japonicus (assembly GCF_001447785.1). Lineage (NCBI taxonomy): Eukaryota > Metazoa > Chordata > Lepidosauria > Squamata > Gekkonidae > Gekko > Gekko japonicus. The sequence goes on along the minus strand of NW_015170917.1, from coordinate 66,602 downwards.
CACACACACACTTGTGACCATTGGTCCACCTCAATGCTATGACCTAAGTTTTGTGCTTATTAAAAACATGACTAAACTTCAAGCTCACCAGCTGCAAGAATCAGCAGGTTTAGAAATTCAAAAGAAGATTAAATATTTAGGAATAAATATAACAAACAGATGTAGTTCTTTGGTGGAAAACAATTATATGGTATTGATGAAAGAAATTAAGAAAGACTTGGAAAAATGGAAAAACCTTCAAATATCCTGAACAGGAAGAATTGCCACTATCAAAATGAATATATTACCAAGATTGATCTTTCTATTTCAAACAATACCTATTCTTCAAAACCAAAAATACTTTAAAGAACTTGATAAAATACAATTAATTTGGCAAGGTAAGAAACCAAGAATAAAGCTTAAAGCATTACAAGATGCCAAAGAAAGAGCTGGGTTTGCATTATCAGATTGGCAGCTTTACTATAAAGCAGCAGCTTTGACATGGTTATAAGACTGGATTACTTTAGAAAATACAAGACTTCTGAAATTAGAAGGTCATGATCTTTTGTTAGGTTGGCACACCTTCATATGGTAAAGAAGGGCAAATACAAATATTTTAAACATCTTATTAGATCCTCTTTACTGAAGGTATGGGAAGAATTTAAAAACAACTTTTACACCAAGAATCCAAAATGCAACTCCATTAGAAGCCTTTACAAATCCTAATTTACTTCAGGAAGAAACAATCCTAAAATATGAAGATTAGATAGCAGAAATGAATTGAAACCAAGGGAATTGTTTTCAAAAAAGTAAATTAATTCCTTACAGCCTCTTAAGGGAATTCCAGAACCTACTGTGTTGTGGCTCATTCCTATCTGTTCCTGGGTGGGAGCTCCTACAGCCTGCCATGCCCATCTACTGAATATGTGACTGAGGTTCCCACAACAGAAGAACTGTTGGGTGAGTGAGAATTGTAACTGAAGAAAGTTCCTGATGGTCAGCAGTGTTGGCCTGAAGCAGCAGAACAAATTTAGAGTCCAGTGGCACCTTTAAGACCAACAAAGGTTTATTCAAGGTATGAGCTTTTGTGTGTGTGCACACTTTTTCAAATACATTGGAAAGGAAGCTAGAGTTCAAACTTATAGACAGAGGCTGAACAGCAAATTAACATGTAACATGATGATATGCAAAGACAAAACTAAATGACAAGCTAAGGTTATAAGGTCAACAGTTGTTTTTACTGAATGTAATTCAAGGAATACTGGAATGTTTTGCTGACATACCACTGCACCCATCTCTATAGGTGGATTTCACCTATAGAAAGTTCAATGTTGCCAACCGTGTTTGATTATGAAAAAAGGTGGTCCTACGAGGAACTGCTAGAGAATAATAATGATTTAAAATCAGCAGAAACTCTGAAAAACCAAAATAAAGAGTTGTCGTGGTTTCAATATTTGCAATTGAAGACCAGATATAAAGAAGACCAGAAAACGGGGTTTTACTCTAAACCAATAGATATGGATAAAATTTGGTTTCTTATGGGAGAAAAACTGATAAAGAATATATATAAGAAATTGTTGGACGGGAAGATGCAAGAGGAAACGAGGAGGGCTAGTTTGGAAATGTGGAACAAGGATTTAGGGTATGATATAGAACCTGATAAATGGCTAAAAATCTGGGAGACAAATATGAAGGCCACTAGAGCAATTCCCTTTAAGGAAAATACTTATAAAGTCATACATAGATGGTATTTATACCCCTTGAGACTAGCAAAATTTTCTGTGTCATCGACTAATATTTGTTGGAAATGTAGACAGAAGGTTGGTATGTATTTCCACATGTGGTGGACATGCGGTAAAGCTAAAGAATACTGGGAGAATATTAGAGTGATGTTAAAAGAAATTATGGAGGAATCAATACCAATGAAACCGGAATTATATTTATTGAACATTATCCCTGAGACATATAGAAAAGAACAGAAAAATTTGTTACTGCATTGTATAATAGCAGCAAGGATAAGCTATGCTAAGTATTGGAAAACAGATAAGATTCCAGATAAACTAGAAGTGTTACAAAAACTGTTTGAGGTCGCTGAAATGGATAAACTATCTTGTATATTAAAAGGGAAAGATGAAGTTACTTTTGAGAAAAATTGGGGGAAATTGTATAAATGGAAAGTCCAAAAGAACGGTCAGGAAGAGATTTGATTGATGAATACTGTAACTTAATAAGGCTGTATGCTCGTCTATGTAGAATGGTATAATTAGCACATGTTGTTGGGTGTGGGTGACGGAAAATCAATAAAAATATTACATTAAAAAAAAAGAGCAGAAAGATTCACACCAACGGTGGAACGCAAGCCCTCCTTCTTCCTCAAGGTTAGTCAGATAACCCAGTCTGGCAGCGCCAGTTTGCACGGTCTCAGGAGCACCTCCCTATCGATGTTTACAGCAAGCGAGCAAAGCAAGAGAGCAAGCATGCGCTAGACACATACAAATGAAACATGGCAGCTAGCTGACACCCACTCACTCCCCCTTCAGCCACTCTGCCTGGCTTTCTCTCTTGATGAAGACGCTTCTCCTGCTTTCCTCCTGTGTGGGAGTAACGTTTCCCTCAGTGGCTGTTGGTAGGTGTAACAAAATGGCAGTCACCTGTGTTTGTTTAAAATGTTCCACCATAAGGTTTAATTGAGCTGTAGTTCCAGAGAGGGGCCTGTAGTAGTATCACTCACTGGGTTGAATGGGGCTTCTTCATCTGTTGGACTACAATTCCCAGCTGCCCCAAGGCCAAAAAGAGTGGGAAAAGTGAGACTGTCCCAAGGGGCAGGGCAGCATCAATATAGACTCCAGCCCATTCAGGGAGGAGGCAGTCTTCGTCCTACAGGAGGTCAGGAAAGGCCACTGTGTGACAGAGTGTTGGACTGGATGGGCCTTTGGCCTGATCCAACATTGGCATCTCTTATGTTCTTATGTAAGCTCCTGCTGCCTGTGCTAACCAGGCTGTCCAGGCCACAGTGGGAACCCTGGGAGGCAGCAGAAATTCAGCCACTTCACCGTTGGCTGCACTGGGAAATGAATGGAAGTTTCCCTGCTCTCTTGGGCCAGAGAAAGAGAGAGGCTAGAGCAGAGAGCCAGAGGCCGGTGTGTAGG